>NC_053426.1:93055379-93108820 GCF_007990345.1 Gossypium hirsutum | reverse complement strand
GACCCCTAAATATATTATCTGAGTTTATGTGATGCATTATAAATTATGCATGATTACTGATATATTATATGTATACGTATGACTGATAGTTGCATAAAAGCATGACATATTGTATGTTTACATTGCATTGGGTTGGGATGATGATATTTGGAGGAAGTTTACTGAAAGGCTTTAAGCCTAATTATCTGGCAGCTCAGCTGTAATATACTGAATATGTGCCACATTCGGTACTACTTGGAGTGTAGGGATTGGTGGGTGTTTTAAACCCACATGGAGTGTAGGGATGGATGAAGATTGTAAAACCCCTAACCCAAATCCGTCGCTGAAATACGGTTACGAGGCATTACCGATTAATACACATTGTTTGTATACATAATATATTCACTTATATTCACAATCCATTCATAACAATCATATTGTCCTTTTTAAGGTCCTATGAGACCTTAAAACATGCTTAAACGAGGTTCGAGACTAAACCGATAAACATTTACAAATTTTAAGAAACTTAGAAAATTGTAAAACATTTAATGGTCACCGCCCCATGTGAACAGGCCGTGTGCCTCACAGGGTCACTAGACACACCCGTGGTGTAAGCCGTGTGAAAATAGGGCATACATACTGACTTGTCCACACGGTCAGAGACACGCCCACGTGCCATGGCCGTGGAAAACTAGAGAGGTTAATGAATTGTGTCTCACCGCCAACCACACGCCTATGTACTAGCCCGTGTGCCTCACACGGCCAATAGACACGCCCTTGTGTCTAGGCCATGTCAAAACTATAAGGTATACTGCCTTAATTTGAAAGGGTACCCCAGGGGACACATGCCGTGTAACATAACCGTGTGTCACACACGGCTTAGACACACACCCGTGTCTCTGCCCCTGTGGACAAAAATAGCCCATTTGTAAGGCCAATTTGCCACTCTACTCTCAAGTACACAAAGTAATCAAATTTGGAACCATTTCCATACACTTATAGGCACCCCAACACATACCAATTCATACACATATCATACCATCTATTATCAACCATTTTAACTACTCAGTTCCACATTCAAATCATACCAAATAATTATGCCAAAATTATCACAACTTGCATAAGTTCCATATACATTAATTCATCATATTAACATCTAATTCATATCACAAACCACATCATTAAACTATATCAACAACTAATGCCAATATAACTAAAACAAACCAAAATATATAAGGTATTATGCACATCACTTAAGCCAACTTAAATGACCAAATACATACCAACATTTCAACAAAAGCTAGCCAAATCTCATGGCTATATCAAAACTCAATTCATATCATCAACTCACTAGCCTATACATGCCATATACCATATTTACAAGCATCTAAAAATACCAACAAGTAGTGATAGTGTGATGATGGTTCCCAATGATCCTCAATGTCTGAGCTAGCTTCGATACTCTATTAAAAAAATACAAATAACACACAGTAAGCTTTATAGCTTAGGAAGTTCGTACTAAATATTTACTCAACAATTCATAATATACAAATTATCAAGTAGTAAACACTTAGTAAGTTTCATATCATCATTCGATTCTAATTCATGACCATTTATCATATATGTACAATTCCATCAAGCTTTATACACATAGTATCAACAAACACTTAGGTATCGTACATACCTGTACTTTCTCGTATTTATTTATTTCATTCTCGCCTCTTTATTCAATACATTAAATCATTCGAAAATCTCTCAATACTCCAAGAACTCACACACTTAGTGTAAAAATGATTAGCCGAAGCTATAACAATATAACACACTTAGTGCCATCACATTAAACTGAAACTATCTCGGTATCACACTTAGTGCCACATATAGCCGAAGTTATTCCAATTCACACACTAAGTGCTTTATATAGCCCAAGCTATCTCGAATCGCACACTAAGTGCCAAACATAGTCGATTTGTAGCCGTACACCATCATAGTTGCATATAAACAATTTATGCAATATTAAAGCATTAAAAACATAATTGTAACAATTTTTATCACGTACGAACTTACCTCATACTCGGAATGGACGAATCGGATTGATTACTCAATAACCTTCGATTTTCCCCGATCTAAATTCAAACTCTTTCTTTCTTGATCTATATGTATTCAAAATTAACCCATTTAATCAAAATTAATTCAATTTAATCATTATTGAGCTAAGCAATGGTTGAGCCTTTCAAACCCTAAAATCATACAAGGATTCGTGGTCCTTGAAATCCAATGTTTCGTATTTAGGCTTAATTACCAGGCTTGATTATACCAGATCTTGCCCATAATAGTTATAAGGATTTTAATTTGTCGCCGACAATCTTACCAGTAATAAATTTGGATATTGCTTTCTCATAGCTCTCGGTTCCACGTAGCTTCTTCAACCCGTGTCGATGCCAATACTTTACTATGAAAATTTTTTATTTCTTAGCTCTTTGATTCACGAGTATATCTTATCAGATCTTCATCAAAGACATATCAGGTGAATTTCAACCTCAATCGGGAAATGAGATGTGAAGGATCGGATCTGTATCTTCGTAACATCGATACATGTAATACGTTATGAATCATTTCTAACTCAAGTGGTGACAAAAATCTATAAGCAACTAGCCAAATACGTTCGATAATCTTATACGGCCCAATGAATCTCTAACTTAACTTGCCTTTACGATTGAATCGAAGTATTTTCTTCACGGAGATATTTGAAAACACTTTATCCTTGATTTGAAACTCAATATCTTTTCTTTTCAAGTCTTCATAAGGTTTTGTCGATCGGATGCTGCTTTCAAACTATCACGGATCACTTTCACTTTTTCTTCAGTTTCTCTAACCAGATCAACCGTGAATCAGCATTCGCCGACATGTTCGCTTTTGTTACCGTATGCCATTTATACTCGATTAACTATGTTTACGATTCTCAATGCTATCGTTCCAGTACTCAAATGAATGAAATCCCATTCCGGTATTGTATCCATTTTGACTATTTGCGGATGAAAAGCAATACTAAAATGTAATTTTGTACCCAGTGTATCTTGCATTTCTTCCAAAATCTCGATGTGAATTTTAGATCTATATCCGAAATAATAGAAATAGGTACTTCATGTAATCTCACAACCTTGGAGATATACAAATAGCTAACTTTTCAAGCGAATAGTCCATTCATACTGGAATAAAATGAGTCGATTTGTCAATCTGTCAACTACAACCCATATTGCATCTTTCTTTCTCGGAGATAAGGGCAATCCCTACACAATCCATAGTCACTCTATCCTATTTCCACTCAGGAATCATAATCGGTTGCAATAAACCTGATGACACTTGATGTTCAGCTTTAACTTGCTGACAAATCAAACATTTAGAAATGAACTCTGAAATGTCACGTTTCATACCATGCCACCAATAAAGCTGTTTCAAGTTATTATACATTTTCGTGCTTCCTGGATGAACAGACAACCGACTACTATGTGCTTCGTTCAGAATCATCTGAATTAACTCTGAATTCCTCGGAACACATATTCGACCTCTGAATCTTAAACAATCACCAGAATCAAATTGAAACTCTGAATCGAGGTTAGAATCACATTGAGCTCTTTTGGCTAACATTTCATTATCAACTCTCTGAGCTTTACAAATCTGCTATAAAAAAGGGTCTTACTTTCGACTCAGCCACAATCGAGTTGTCATCAGATAGAGCCAACTGAGTATTCATTGTACGTAAAGTATACAAAGATTTTTGGCTTAAAGCATCAACAACAACTTTTGCTTTCCCGGATGATAGTCCATCACTAACTCGTAATCTTTTAGTAGTTCTAGCCATCTCTGCTATCGCAAATTCAAATCTTTCTGAGTCATTAGATATTTCAAATCTTGTGATCTGAATAAACATGACATTTCTCACCAAATAGATAATGGCACCAAATCTTTAATGCAAACACAATGGCTGCTAACTCTAATCATGCATCGGGTAATTCTTTTCATACGGTTTCAATTGTCTTGAGGTAGAAGCTATGACTTTGCCTTCCTGTATCAAAATGCAACCCAGACTATTCAATGATGCATCACTATAAATCACAAATTCTTTACTCGATTCAGGCTGTACAATACTAGAGCATCAATCAATAGGCCTTTTAACTGATCAAACTTTTCTGACATTTATTTGACCACTCAAACTTTACATCTTTTTGAAGCAATCTTGTCAACGGAGTCACAATCATCAAAAAACCTTTCACGAACTATCTATAATAACCAGGTAGTCTCAGAAAACTGCAGACTTTAGATACATTTCTCAGAGGCTTCCAATCCATTATTGCAGAAATCTTGCTCGAATCGACTCGGATACCCGATGCTGACACAATATGCCCCAGAAAACCAACTTTGCACAACCAAATTCAAATCTGCTGAACTTTTCATATAGCTACTTATCACGCAGGGATTGCAATACAATTTTTAGATGTTCGGCATACTCATTTTCATCTCTTGAGTATATCAAAATATCATCTATGAACCCAACAACAAATCGATCTAGGTATGGTCTGAAAATTTGATTCATCAAGTCCATAAAGATAGCAGGTGCATTTGTTAGTCCAAAAGGCATAACTAAAAACTCATAATGACCATACCTCATTCTAAGTACAATTTTCGGCACATCAGAATCTCTAACTCGTAACTGGTAATAACTCGGTCTCAAATCTATCTTTGAAAACATTGTAGCTCCTTTCAATTGATCGAACAAATCATTAATTCATGGTAGTAGATATTTGTTCTTGATCGTCACTTTATTAAGCTGTCGGTAGTCTATACACATTCTTATCATGCCATCTTTCTTTTTCACAAACAACACAGGAGCACCCTAGGGCGAGAAACTTGGTCTTGCAAATCCTCTATCAGTTAATTCTTGCAACTTAGCTTTTAATTTTTTTAACTCTGTTAGAGCCATTCTGTACGGAGATATCGATATTGGTGTTGTACCCAGCATTAACTCAATACCAAACTCAACCTCTCAGTTCGATGGTAAACCTGGGAACTCTTCAAGAAACACATATGGGTATTCACACACAACTACACTGATTCAATCTTTTTTTCAGTCACCTTCATATCCAGCACATAAGAAAAATAAGCTTCGCAACCCTTTCTTATACATTTTTGGGCTAACATCGATGAAATCACTACTGGCAAGCCATTCAGATCATCTGACTCAATTCGGATAATCTCATTATTCTAACATCTCAAATCTATCGTCTTTCTTTTACAATTCACATTAGCATCATGCAACGTTAACCAATCCATACCCAGGATTATATCAAACTCGTTAAGGGCAACAACATCAATTCGGTCGGAAAGTAATTATCCTGTATCATCAATGGACAGTTCTTGTACACTTTATCAACCAACACATACTTTCCTAAGGGGTTCAATACTCTAATTACAATTTAGTAGACTCTACTACTTTCCTAAGGGGTTCAATACTCTAATTACAAATTTAGTAGACTCTACAGGAAAAGTCTTACTGGATACTAAATTCATACATACATATGAATGAGTTGATCCTGGATCTATCAATGCAATAACTTTAGTATCCTAGAGAGTAAAAGTACCGCTGATAACATCTGGAGATGACGCTTCTTCGTGAGTGTGAATAGCGTAGGATCTTGCAGGTGCTCTGGCATCAGATCTCGCTGTAGTGTCTCGTGTCACACCTCTACCACCACTCATATTTCCAACACTACGGGATGGTCTCCCTCTAACTGCAGTGTTACTCGGTCTCATGTTCTGAGCATTATCTTTTTCAGCTAATTCTGGGCAATCTTTAATAAAGTGATCTCGTGAACCACAACTGTAACAAGTTCTATTATTATTTTTCACCCCGCACTGTAATATCCTGAATTGGGCCTAGTTAGAATAGTGGTTTTGGGACCATAAATCTGATGTTAAAATATTTTTTTATTATGATTACTATGAGGCCTAGGATATAAAAATAAGCATGTGTTAAAATTTCATGAAGAAATTCTAAGTAGAAGTGTCCAATTGGAAATTAGGGACCAAATTGAATAAATTGTAAAACTTGGGTTCTAAAAGAAATTTGTATGAAATTGCTTTGGATTATTAATTAGGAGGTCTTAAATAGAAATTTTCTCAATTTCTAAGTTTTTGGACGAAAAGGGGCATGCATGGAAAAATTTGAAAGTTTAGTAAAGAGGGGCATTTTGGTCATTTGGTAATAAATGAAATAAAAAGGGAAAAAGAAAGAAAAAACCAGCTATCATCTTCTTCATAGTAGCCGAAAATTTCAAGGGTTTCATAGCCATGGTTTTCAACATTTTCAAGCTCAATAGTAAGTACTCCCTAGCCCCGTTTTTTATTTTCTTTGTATTTTTGAGATCTTCGTATCATGCTCTCTCTATTTCTGCCCATATTTCAAGCTAGGGTTCATGTTAGAAATTTGACCCATGCATGAGATGATTGTTCTTTGATGATTTATGGAGGATTATGAAAGTTGGATGTTAGAAAAACATCTTTTACTAGGTGATTTTTCATGAAAACACCAAAAAGGGGCTTATTTGTAAAAGGTATAAAATGTGTGGTAGAAATGTGAAATAGAGGAAAATGTAGGCTGGTATAGGCTTAGGATACATTCGAATAAGCTTGGGTAACGAAGAAATTTCATGCATTTCATTTTACGAGCTTAAAGGACTAAATTGTAAAAATGTGAAATGTTAAGGACAAAATGGTCATTTTGCTTGGGGGTGAAATTTAGGCCTAAAATGAATAGTGTGATGTATTAATAATTTATTTCGTTGATATAGACCCTAAAAGACGAATTTCGGAGGTCGACCGAAGGAAATAAAAGGTTTTGAAGTAATCGAAATTTAAACCCGAAACATCTTCCAGGTAAGTTCGTATAACTCGAATTTTGACAATTAAATACATTAAAATGAATATTCTTGTATGAAAAATAATAGTGATATTCAATGTATAATAATTCATGAAAAATTGATGTCATGATGAAATGTCCCAGTTGAATGAAAAGGAATAACTGATGTATTACCTGAAAATGAATTAACAGTAAAAATGATCTAGCCCGGGCAGGTGTTCCTAAAGTGATCTAGCCCCTCGAAAAATATGTGTGAATTATGGATTTAGCTCGGACGGGTAATCCGATCAGGGTCTGAATTTAGCCTGGTTAGTAATTCAGATCCAAGCTCATTCGAGTACATGTCGTTATAATGGATTTAGCCTGGACTGGTAATCCTGATGATACTCTATGAGTTTATATTACGGGGGATTTAACCTGGACTGGTAATCCCGCCGTAAGAGTGAGGTTCGCTAGAGTGTGTACTTGAAATGCTCACTTGTATGAATTGACGGTGAATGGGATATCCATCGAGATTCCAAGAAATTTAATGAGATTAACATGAGAAATGAGAATGGAAATTCTTAAATTGATGAGCTCATCTAAAACTAATGTTATATCATATTGACATGAAACTAACTTGATGATTGAGTGTATGTGATAGGGAAATTATAGTATATTTGTTGGGATGAATACCTAATATCGTTATATGCTAAACAACTGGTATGTTTACTTTCTTATTATCCGAACTTACTAAGCATGTTAATGCTTACCCTCCTCTTTTTTCCCTTGTCTTACAGAGCTTGTGGACTCATGAAGATTGATGGTTTGAGCATTGTCAACACTATCAACTTGTTTTGCTTGGGTAAATAGAAACTTCTATTTAGTTATAATGACATGTATAGGATTTCTTGGTCATTTTTTTATATGAGTCATTTGGCTAACCAAAGTAAGGGCTTAAAAGATAAGCTTTTTCATCTTGTATATGGCCATGAGATATCGCTTATTTTGATGTAGGTTGTAAACCTACTAATTGTGCATGTTTATACTTGAATGTTTCATGTGATAGTTAATGTGTTATACCATGAATGGACGTGTGTAACGTGACCAAATCACTTGGAAATGGTTTATGTTATAATTGGCATAAGTTATAAAATGGGCCAAGCCTATAATGTGATTTTTGAAATGTTAACGCTAACACAATAAGGGTAATATTAATAAAGGTCAATAAGGGGCATGAAGTAATATGCATGACCTTGGCCAAGAAGGTTTTAAGAGTACACTTGTACTATGATAGATGTCTAGAGAATATATTAGTGTGTATGCATGTTAGTAGGTGACCAAAGGCTTGGAAAATAGCCTCCAGAAAGGTCCAAACATGTAGACACATGGGCATGTGTCTAGACTGTGTGTGACACATGGTTAGCCCCATGGGAGTGTTGTACGACCGTATGTCCCTTACACCTAACATTTTAGGTCAGTATGTATGGTAGTAAACACATGGGCAAAGACACAGCCGTGTGTCTCAACCGTGTGGAGAAGATGGTCTAGCACATGGGCATGTGCCATGGCCGTGTGCCTCTAAATGAATTATTATGTCATGAACAGAATGTCCGGGTTTTTGCACACGGGCTGTGACACAGGCATGTCGTAGCCATGTGAGGGACACGAGCCAAGGACACAGGTGTGTGTCTCAACCGTGTGAAAACCCTTATAGGTTCGGAATGAAAAATAATTCCACACGGGTAAGGGACACGGGCGTGTCCTAAGCCCACGGATATGTGCATTGCCTCTACACGTGCGTGTGAAGCTTAAACCTAAAATTTTTCTAAAATTTTCTAAAGTTTTCGGTTTAGTCCCAGATCTCTTTTAACGCCTGTTTTGGATCCCGTAGGTCTATAATAGGGACAAAATGATTTTGATTGATTGTTTTAGAATCGATAAGAAAGTTTGTGACCCATTTTTTTCGAAAAGTTCTTGTATGTGTACAGTAATGCCTCGTGTCTTGTCTCGGTCTCGGGTACAGGTAAGGGGTGTTACATTTAGTGGTATCAGAGCTACAGTTTAGTCGAGCATAGCATGTATCGAGTTTAGCTATACATGCCATTATACAATTTATGATAGTGTGACATCTCCTAACCCTTTTAATTGTATTTAACTATGGTACATGTTTTCCAATCAAGCCCAAGATGAGTCTAAGGGAGCCGAGAGCCATGCTCCAGCTTCCGTACAACGAGCTACTTCTAGTAGTAGTAGAAGGCCTATGTCTGGGGGCTGGGAAAAGGCGAGAGCTGCCTTTTTTGAAATGATGGAATGGTTCAGTAATTACCTGAGAAACCGCCCCAATATACCACGACCTCCTCCGCCCCCTACTCGACCTGAAGAAGAAGTGCCACATGGTATGGCACCCGTGAGAATTGGTAAGGCCCTAGTGGATAAACTTAGGAAATATGGAGCCGAAGAGTTTAGGGCCAAGATTGAGAACGATCCAAAACATGCTGAATTTTTACTTGAGAATACCATGCGAGTTCTCGACAAACTATCATGTACTCCTGAGGAAAGTTTGAAATGCATGGTGTCGCTATTAAAGGACACTGCATACCACTGATGGAAGACTATATCCTCGGTGGCACTGAGAAAGAGTATCACATGGGAATTCTTCCAAGTGAAATTAGGAATAAATATATTAGTCAAAGGTTCTTAGATCAGAAGCGAAAGGAGTTCCTGGAACTCAAACCGTGTCAGAATACGAAAAAGAATTCGTAAGGCTAAGTTAGTATGCAAAGGAGTGGGTCCAGACAGAGGTAGAATTGTGTAAGCATTTCGAAGAAGGTCTGAATGAGGAAATTAAACTGTTAATCGGGATTTTTGAGATAAGGGAATTGGCTACATTAGCCGATCGAACCAAAAAGGCTGAAGAGCTAAATAAAAAAGAAAAAGAGCAAAGAGAGAAGCTAGAGTTTTGAGTAAGAGATCTAGTGGCAGAACACACTCTTTTCCCACGAAGAAATTGAGAAGTCAACAAGAGCGCTCCACTACATCGGTGGGATATTCGGGCAGAGCAAGAAACTCTAAGCGTCACAACCCGAAGTCTTCTTCCCCTATGGTAACTAGTGTGGGAAGTGTAGATGATCAAAAGTTGAGATATAAAAGTTACAACAAATTTCATTTCGAAGAGTGTCGAATGAAGAGCGAAGCATGCTACAGATGTGGTTCTCTTGACCATTTACGTAGAGATTACCTAGAATAAGCCGATAAAGAGGTAGAATTAGCCCCGAAGCCTAATTCTCCTATTTCCTGAGGTAGACCTCCACGACATCCTAGAAGTACTAGGGGTAGTCGAATTGTTACAAAGGATTCTACAACAAAATCTGAGGCTTGAGCCTCGGTGAGAACTTACGCGATATGCGTTACAGAGGAAGCTTCAGCTTCCTATGTTATTACGAGTACATTTTCTCTCCATAATACTCATGTTATTGCCTTGATTGACTCGGGATCGACCCATTCATACATTTGCATGAAATTGGTTTCTAGCATGAATATGTCTGTAGAATTAATGGAATTTGTGATCAAGGTGTCGAACCCTCTAGGCAAGTTTGTATTAGTGGATAAGGTTTGTAAGAACCGTCCTTTGATGATTCAAGGTCATTGTTTTCTGGCTAACCTTATCCTTTTGCCTTTCGATAAGTTTAACGTAAAACTTGGTATGGATTGGTTGACTGTCCATAATGTGATTGTAAATTATGGTAGCAAGTACATAGAATTGAAATGCTCAGATGGTGAAATTATTTGGGTTGATTCGAATGAGTTGAATACACCATCGGTTGTGATTACCTCAATGATGGCTCAAAGGTATATGAAAAAAGGGTATGAAGCTTACCTAGCTTTTGTACTGAATACTAAGGAATCGAAGTTGAAGATTGAGTCAGTACCAATAGTGCGTGAATATCCAGATGTGTTTCTGGAAGAGTTCCCTGGTTTGCCTCCTGTTAGAGAAGTAGAGTTTGGTATTGAGCTAGTCCCAGGAACAGCACTTGTTTCTATTGCCCTGTATAGGATGACACCAACCGAGTTGAAAGAGTTAAAAGTAGAGTTGCAAGAACTGACGAATAAAGGTTTTGCAAGACCACACTTTTTGATTTGGGGTGCTCCCATATTATTTGTAAAAAAGAAAGATGGTTCGATGAGATTATGTATAGATTACCACTAACTCAACAAGGTAACAACTATTAAGAATAAGTATCTGATACCAAGGATTGACGACCTGTTTGATCAGTTGAGGGGAGCCACTGTGTTTTCTAAAATAGATTTGAGATCCGGCTATTATCAGTTGCGAGTTAAGGAATCGGACATGCCAAAGACCGCTTTCAAAATGAGGTATGGCCATTATGAATTTCTTTTGATGCCTTTTGGGTTGATGAATGCTCCGATGTGTTTATAGGCTTCATGAATAGGATATTTCGGCCATACTTAGACAAGTTCGTTGTTGTATTTATTGATAATATCCTAATTTATTCCAAGGATGAGACTGAACATGTGGAACATCTGAGAACTATTTTACAGACTTTACGGCACAAAAAGTTTTATGCTAAATTTAGCAAGAGTGAGTTTTGGCTCTAAGAGGTAGGATTTTTGGGTCACATTGTTTTGGGTGAAGGTATCCGAGTTGATCCAAATAAGATATCTGCTATTGTCGAGTGGAAGCCGACGAAGAACGTAATCGAGGTTAGAAGCTTTATGGGCTTAGCCGGTTACTATCGATACTTCATGAAAGGATTTTTGATGATTGCAACTCCTTTGACGAGGTTGCTGCAAAAAGACATTAAGTTTGAATGGTCAGAGAAGAGTTAGCAGAGTTTCTAGAAATTGAAGATGTTGCTGATTAAAGCTCTAGTTTTAGTGCAACCTGAGCCGGGAAAAGAATTCGTAGTCTTTAGTGATGTGTCCTTAAATGGACTGGGTTGCGTGCTTATGCAAGAGGACAAAGTGATAGCTTATGCTTCGAGGCAACTAAAGCCACACGAGAAAAATTATCCAACACATGACTTAGAGCCTGTTGCTATTGTATTTGCCTTGAAGATTTGGAGACACATTTGTATGGTGAAACTTGCCACGTATTCACCGATCACAAGAGCTTGAAGTACTTGATGACTCAAAAGGAATTGAATTTGAGACAACGTAGATGGCTAGAGTTGATTAAAGATTATGAGCTAATAATTGATTATCACCCAGGAAAGGTGAACGTAGTCACTGATGCCTTAAGCAGAAAGTTCTTATTTGCATTGAGGGCTATGAACACATGATTGGCATTGTCTGATGATGGTTTGGTTTTGGAAGAGTTAAGAGCTAGACCGACATTTCTCTAAGAAATTTGCGCAGCTCAGATAAATGATAGTGACTTGTAGACCAAGAGAGCACAATGTGAGTTGGGTGTTGAATTAGATTTTCGAATTGATTCCAATGGTACTTGACGTTTCAAGATAGGGTCTGTGTACCCAAAGATAATGAACTTATTCAGAAAATTTTGCAAGAGGCACATGATAGCCGTTTGTCTATTCATCCGAGAAGTACCAAGATGTACAATGATTTAAAGACAATGTACTAGTGGAATTGTATGAAAAGAGATATCTCTGAATTTGTATCAAAATGCTTGATCAGTCAATAGGTTAAGGCTGAACACCAAGTACCTTCAGGTTTATTACAGCCTGTGATGGTCCCCGAATGGAAGTGGAACAGGATTACCATGGATTTCGTGACAGGATTACCATTGACCTCGACAAAAAGATGTTGTTTGGGTTATAGTTGATAGGCTAACAAAGTCGGCTCACTTCATTCTGGTACGAACAGATTTCTCTCTTGATAGATTGGCCGACTTGTATATATTCGAGATTGTGAGATTACACGGGTACCATTGTCGATCAACTCAGATAGGGATCTGAGATTCACTTCAAGATTTTGGAAGAAACTACAAGAAGCCTAGGGTACGAATTTGAGTTTTTGTACGACATTAACCCACAGACTGATGGTCAGTCTGAGCGGACGATTCAGACTCTAGAGGACATGTTACGGTGTTGCGTCATTGAATTTCAGGGTAGTTGGGAAAAATACTTGCCATTGGTGGAATTCGCTTACAATAGTAATTTCTAGACGAGTTTGAAAATGGCACCTTATGTGGCATTGTATGGCCAAAAGTGTCGAACTCCACTGTATTGGACAGAACTCAAGGAAAGTTAGATTCATTGGGTCGATTTAGTTAAGGAAATGAAGAAAAGGTTAAAGTGATACGGGACTATTTGAAAGCGGTATCGGATAGGCAAAAGTCATATGCTGATTTAAAGAATAAAGAGATTGAATTTCAAGTTGGAAATAAAGTGTTCTTGAAAGTATCTCTATAGGAAAGGTATTGAGATTTGGCCGGAAAGGCAAATTGAGTCCGCGATTTATCGGACCATATGAGATTACTGAAAGAGTTGGACCATTAGCCTACCAATTAGCATTGCCATCCAAATTAGAAAAGATTCATGATGTATTCCATGTGTCCATGTTCCATAGATATAGATCGGACCCCTCTCATATGATTTTGTCGACGGAAGTTGAGATTAGACCGGATATTACCTATGGAAAAGAACTGGTCTAGATCTTAGCTCGAGAAGTTAAACAGTTGAGGAAAAAGAATATTACCTTGGCAAAAGTATTATGTCATAGACATAGAGTGGAAGAGGCTACATGGGAATCTAAAGAAACCATGAAGAGCCAATATCCGAACCTGTTTTCTGGTAAGACTTTCAAGGACGAAAGTCCCTGAGGGGGGAATGTAACATCCCGAAATTGGGCCTAGTCAGAATAGTAGTTTTGAGACCACAAATCCAACGTTAAAATATTTTTTATGCTGTTTATGAGGCCTAGGATATAAAAATAAGCATGTGTTAAAATTTCATGAAGAGATTCTAAGTATAAGGTGTCCAATTGGAAATTAGGGACCAAATTGAATAAATTGCAAAACTTGGGTTCTAGAAGCAATTTGTATGAAATTGCTTTGGATTATTAACTAGGAGGTCTTAAATAGAAATTTTCCCAATTTTTAAGTTTTTGGATGAAAAGGGGCATGCATGGAAAAATTTAGAAGTTTAGTAAGGAGGGGCATTTTGGTCATTTGGTAATAAATGAAATAAAAGGGAAAAAGAAAGCAAAAATCAGCTATCATCTTCTTCATAGCTGCCAAAAATTTCAAGGGTTCCATAGCTAGGGTTTCCAACATTTTCAAGCTCAATAGTAAGTGCTCCCTAGCCCCGTTTTTTATTTTCTTCGTATTTTTGAGATCCTCGTATCATGCTCTCTCTATTTCTACCCATACTTCAAGCTAGGGTTCATGTTAATAATTCATGAAAAATTGATGTCATGATGAAATGTCCCGGTTGAATGAAAAGGAATAACTGATGGATTTCCCAAAAATGAATTGACAGTAAAAATGATCTAGCCCAAACGGGTGTTCCTAAAGTGATCTAGCCTCCCGAAGAATATGTGTGCATTATGGATTTAGCCCGGACGAGTAATCCGATCAAGGTCTGAATTTAGCTTGGACTAGTAATTCAGATCCAAGCTCATTAGAGTACATGTCGTTGTAAGGGATTTAGCCTGGACTGGTAATCCCGACGATACTTTATGAGTTTATATTACGGGGAATTTAGCCTGGACTGGTAATCCCGCCATAAGAGCGAGGTTCGCTGGAGTGCGTACTTGAAATGATCACTTGTATGAATTGACAGTGAATGGGATATCCATCGAGATTCCAAGAAATTCAACGGGATTAACATGAGAAATGAGAATGGAAATTCTTAAATTGATCAGCTCATCTAAGACTAATGTTATATCATATTGACATGAGACTAACTTATTGATTGAGTGTATGTGATAGGGAAATTATAGTATACTTTTTGGGATGAATATCTAATATGGTTATGTGCTAAACAACTGATAAGTTTACTTTCCTGTTATCCGAACTTATTAAGCATGTTAATGCCTACCCTCCTCTCTTTTCCCTTGTCTTACGGAGCTCGTGGACTTGTGAAGATTGGAAGACGATTGGAGCATTGTCAACATTATCAACTTGTTTTGCTTGGGTAAATAGAAACTTCTATTTAGTTATAATGGCATGTATAGGATTTCTTGGTCATTTTGTTATATGAGTCATTTGGCTAGCCAAAGTAAGGGCTTAAAAGATATGCTTATTTATCTTGTATATGGCCATGAGATATGGCACATTTTGATTTAGGTTATAAACCTACTAATTGTGCATGTTTATGCTTGAATGTTTCTTGTGATACTACGAATAGACGTGTGTAATGTGGCCAAATCACTTGGAAATGGTTTATGTTATAATTGGCATTAGTTATAAAATGGGCCAAGCCTAAAATGTGATTTTTGAAATGGTAACCCTAACACAATAAGGGTAATATTAATAAAGGTCAATAAGGGGCATGAAGTAATATGCATGACCTTGGCCAAGAAGGTTTTAAGAGTACACTTATATATGATAGATGTCTAGGGAATATATTAGCGTGTATGGATGTTAGTGGGTGGCCAAAGGCTTGGAAAATAGCCTCCAAAAAGGTCTACACGGGTAGATACACAGGCATGTGTCTAGGCCGTGGGTGACACATGGTCAGCCCCATTAGAGTGTTGTACGACCGTGTGTTCCCTGCACCTAAAATTTTAGGTCAGTATGCATAGTAGTAAACACACGGGCAGAGACACGGCCGTGTGTCTCAACCGTGTGGAGGAGACGGCCTAGCACACGGGCATGTGCCATGGCTGTGTGCCTCTAAATGAATTATGATGTCATAAACAGAATGTCCAGGTTTTTGCACACGGGCTATAACGGCCGTGTGAGGGACACGAGCCAAGGACATGGGTGTGTGTCTCAACTGTGTGAAAACCCTGTAGGTTCGAAATGAAAAATAATTCCACACGGGTAAGGGACACGGGGGTGTCCCAAGCACACGGGCGTTTGCATTGCCTCTACACGGGCGTGTGAAGCTTAAACCTAGAATTTTCCTAAATTTTTTTTAAGTTCTCGGTTTAGTCCCGGATCATTTTTAACGCCTGTTTTGGACCCCGTAGGTCCATAATAGGGACAATATGATTTTGATTGATTATTTTAGAATTGAAAAGAAAGTTTGTGACCCATTTTTTACGAAAAGTTTTTGTACGTGTACAGTAATGCCTTGTGCCTTGTCCCGGTCTCGGGTACAGGTAAGGGGTGTTACATGCACTCTCCAAAATGTCGTCTTCCACATTGTTGACACTCAGGTTTAGTATATTTTTTAATGCCAACACTCGATACTGATGTGGCTTGAGCTTTAGGGTTGGTAAATTGTTCCCGTGATCTCTATTCTAATATCCCACTGAAGTTGTCGATCGGTTAAAGTAGTCTCTAGATTTCTTCGACAAGGAATGGTAAGATTTACTCATCGATCTCTTCCTCGAGTCTCTTGCCTCTGAATTAACTTTTCTCTTTTCCTTACTGAGGTCATCAGCTTTTGAAGCTCTCTCAACCAATACTGCAAATTCTTTCAATTCAAGTATCCCGACTAACAGCTTTATATCTTCATTCAACCCGTTAACAAATTGTTTACACATGATGTCTTCAATGGAAACATATTCCTGAGCATACTTGTTCAAACGTACAAGTTCTTTTTCTCACTCAGTGACAGTCATTCGACCTTGCTTCAATTCCAGAAACTCTTTATGTTTCTGATCGAGAGGTTGCTGGCTTATATATTTCTTCCGGAACTTGGATTGAAAGAATTCCCAGGCAATTCGTTCTCTAGGGACCATCGATGTCAACATTTTTGATCAATGATATGCATTGTCTCTAAGCAAAGATGACAATTCATCAAATACTCTGATTGTGTTCTTAAGCCAGAAATCTGCTTTCTCTGCGTCATCATCAATTGTAGTCCGAAACTCTTCAGCCCCATGCTTACGAATCTTATCCATTGGCGGCTTACTCCATCGGATTGGATCTATTACTTATGGCACAACTGGAACTTGTTGAGGGACAGGTAGGGGTGGAGGTTGTTGAGCAGCCAGATTCGTTCGAACGAACTCCGTAAACCACACAATCATCATTTGGAAGAAGGCTTACTTATCCTCTCCCCCTTGGCCACTAGTACAAGTCTAGAGTCAGACTTCACTGCCCCTTGAGTGGGAGCGGGTGCATTACTTTCCACCTCGTCAGCTACGGCTCGATCGGGATCCATTTGCTATATAAAAACACATTTTAACTATCAGAAATCGTCACACTATCACAATTTATATATATGGCAGGTATAGCTAGACTTTCACTTGCTACGTTAGTCCTAGAATCAACTAAACCGTAGCTTTGATACCAATTAAATGTAACACCCCTAACCTGTATCCGTTGTCAGAATAGGGTTACGAGGCATTACCGATTAATACACATTGTTCACATACATAATATATTCACTCATATTCACAATCCATTCATACCAATCATATTGTCCCTTATAAGGTCCTATGAGACCTTAAAACATGCTTAAACGAGGTTCAGGACTAAACCAATAACATTTACAAATTTTAAGAAACTTAGAAAATTTTAAAAAATTTAAGGGTCACACGCCCGTGTGAATAAGTCGTGTGCTTCACACGGTCACCAGACACACCTGTGGCGTAGGCCGTGTGAAAACAGGGCATACATATTGACTTGTACCACACGGCCAGAGACACGCCCGCGTGCCATGGCCGTGAGAAAACTAGGGAAGTTACTGACTTGTGTCACACGGCCGACCACACCCCTATGTACTAGCCCGTGTGCCTCACATGGCCAATAAACATGCTTGTGTGTCTAGGCCATGTCAAAACTGTAGGGTATACTTCCTTAATTGGAAAGGGTACCCCAAGGGACAGATGGTCGTGTAACATGATCATGTGTCGGACACGGCTGAGACGCTCGCCACTGTTTCTACCCGTGTGGACAAAAATAGGCCATTTGTAAAGCCAAATTTCCACCCTACTCTCAAGTACACAAAGTAACCAAATTTGGAACCATTTCAATACATTTATAGGCAGCCCAAAACATACCAATTCATACACATATCATACCATCTATCATCAACCATTTTAACTACTCAGTTCCATATTCAAATCATACCAAATCATTATGCCAAAATTATCACAACTTGCATAAGTTCCATATACATTAATTCATCATATTAACATCTATTTCATATCACAAACCACATCATTAAACTATATCAACAACTAATGCCAATATAACTAAAACAAACCAATATATATAAGGCATTATGCACATCACTTAGGCCAACTTAAATGACCAAATACATACCAACATTTTCAACAAAAGCTAGCCAAATCTCATGGCTATATCAAAACTCAATTCATATCATCAACTTACTAGCCTTGTAACACCCCAAACTCGGCCTAGATGTTATGGCCGAATCTGGCGGTGTCACATTGAAGTGTTTTTCAAAAACCATAACTTCATTGGAAAGCCCGTTATATATTAAAACCTTATTATATCATTAACTAAAATTTGTAAATCATATTAGATTTTTATTACACTTTAAAACTTTGTTTGTTGCGGAAGCTTTAAAATTATATTAAGAAGACGTGGTGTTTTTGAAAAACAGTTATCTTTTGAAAACACGTCTTCTTCCTACAGCTAGCAATTTATATCAAAGCAAGTAAAAATACAAAATTAAAAGTTAAAACCTTAGAGGCCTTATTACATAAAAATACCCAATTAAAACTACTTACAAATTAAAAATCAAGATCGGAAGCGTGCGCGGTTGTGTGGCCACCTTTGAGTCCCTCGCAGAACTGATCTTCCTAAGACTAGGGATTACTTGTACAGATAAAATAGATGGGTGAGTTTATGAAAATTCAGTTGTAATTCCATATAAGCAAACAATCAGAGTAAACACAATTTAGGCCTAAGCCCTTTCAATTTCAGTTAGGGCCTTAGCCCATTTTAGAATTAGAAACAGTGTGGGCCTGAGCCTATTCCAGTAACAGTATTAGTGGGGCCTAAGCCCATTACAGAATCAGTGAGTATGCAATCAGAAAATCCTACCCAATCCATCCGCTACATACCATGTTCGTACCAGTCCTACACACCATGTGGGGATAAAATCGACCCACTCAACCCTACACACCAAATCGTACCGGTTGTGGTACTAAAACAGTATTTACAGCAGATCTTCCAATAATATGAATGGCTTAAAGCCATCAGTAGGTCTACAGTCGTCTTGGGCGACCTGTGCAACCTTAGGTCCACAGTCGTCTTGGGCGACCCGTGCGATCATATCAGTACAGTACACTTCCTCCAACATAACCATCCCAACCCCATGCAACATGTCATGCATCGTATCACAATATCTTACATGGATGCAACATACATATAACGTGTCATGCTCAAATCCAGTCATACACCTCATAGGGCAAATCAGTTATTTTACCTTACAGGGGTATTACAGTCATTTTACCATATAAGGGTATTTCAGTCATTTTACCATAGGGGTATTTCGGTTATTTTACCCTATGAAAGTATTTCGGTCATTTTATCTCATAAGGGAAAAATCGTTATTTTATCGCATAGGGGTAAAATCATCATTTTATCGCATAAGGGCAAAATAGTCATTTACCCCATAAGGGCAAAACAGTCATTTTGTCTCATAAGGGTTCAGGTACGCTTACCGACCCAACAGAAGGTCACAGTCTTCTCGGGCAACCCGTGCAACCTTAATAGTCAAACAGTGAAAATGGGCCCAAGGCCCATTATGCGAGCCCATGTGGGCCCACACGCACGGGTGGCCTAATAAGCCCAAAAAATGGCCTTGGCTGTGTGAACTACACAGTCTGGCCAAAAAATCTCCACACGTCAAGGTGATTTACCTGTGTGGGCCCACGAGCCCATGGGGCCCATACATTTCGGCCTAGAACGACCTAAGCCCATGAAAACGCTCATGGTGGCCACTATGATCAAACGCCCACGTTTTACACCTTCGGATTACCACACGAGCGAGTTCACACTCATGTAGCATCAATGGTCATACTTTTCCGGCTTTTGCAGATCTATGTTTAAAGTAGTATGGTTACACACCTTGTTCACGAAGATGTGCGAATGCCCACGAGTACTCCACCTATTTCAATTACAAGCTTCGGTTAATCATATACTAATCGAGTAATCAAAAAAACCCCCATCAAGACATTTATCCAAACTTACCTATCACTTGCTTTGATCAATCACCCTGGAACCGTTGCAAAAGATCTAAACACAAGGCCTTAGGGGTTTCCTGCACTCCAATAAACCTTATCAACCATCAAAAAACAGAACAGTTGAACTAGTTGAACAATCACTTATCGAAAATGTAATGTCCAGACTAGAAGGAAGAATATTTGGCCTACACCCACAAGAGTCGAAAGAACTCAATTGATAGCAGCAAAATGGAACATTTGTACCTCTTCAAACAACGGTAGTATAGAGAGACATTAGATGAAACTATAAGTGTGACAGATTAGAGAAATAGAGAGAAAGGAAGAATAAACACGTACCCTCACATCTAATTAGTTGAATAACAATAGTCCAAGACCTAAGGTATAGAAGGAGAGAATAGGGTATCCGGCTACCACAACTAAGATGAAGAGAGGAACAAGAGCCAAAAGCAATCAGTCAAGGTAGCAATGTGAAAAGAGTGGGGATCCGTAAATACAAAAGAATCGAATAAGGGGAAATGTTTACCTAAAACAAACCGATTTTGTAGAAAGGAAGAAAAAGAGTGTTCGGCCAAGGTTTGAGAGAGGAAGAAAAGAAAGCAATCGGTAGCAAAAGACTTTAGGGAAGAACTAACCCGAAATGAATCAGTTTGGAATAAACCTCAATTGGTCTTTAGAAACAATTTGCCCCCAAAAGAAGATATGAAAGATATCGAGCAGAAAACCAAAAGCAACAATTCAACACCAAAAGCAGAAAGAACTAAAATGTCAAAAAGGAAAATGAGCATCCAAAACTGAAATTTTGAGAGAATGGATCACTCAACCGAAATTCTTGAGTAGCCACATACCAAAGCTGAATTCCTCTTGATTAGAGTACCAATTCGGCACAACTCTTCCACCAAATTCGAATTCCCTAATTTCCTCCTAAAAACCCTCTTGCTCACAAATCTCAACAACCGAAAATCCTCCTTTTCACTCCCCAAATTCAGCCAACAACAAATTTATTCAAACTTATTCAAACTCTTGGTGTTTAGGTCAAACACACTTCCTCCCATGGCCATCAGTAAAAAATAATCTCCATTTGCACAAGTAGGGATTCGAACCTCAGACCACTAGCACACTCCACATGCCACTATCCATTAGACTAGCAGGCCCATTATATCATGTTTCTAACAAATTTTACTTATAACCCTACCGACCAAATATAGGGGTTTTATCCTTAAAAACAAAATTTTGTGGAAGCCAAGGTTTGAACCCAAGACTTCTCAGACTCTTCCCAGAAAACTTAACCACTGAAACAGATACAGATTTGTGTCACTTTCTTGCACAATTAATTATTTATGTGCCGCCTCCTAACTGCTCCTATGTTTCAAGACCTAATACTTCTAGGCCCAAATTCGGGGTGTTACAAGCCTATACATGCCATATACCATATTTACAAGCATCCAAAAATACCAACAAGTAGTCGATAGTGTGATGATGGTTCCCAATGATCTTCGATGTCCAAGCTAGCTTCGATACTCTATAAAACAAATACAAATAACACACAGTAAGCTTTATAGCTTAGTAAGTTCGTACTAAATATTTACTCAACAATTCATAATATACAAATTATCAAGTAGTAAACACTTAGTAAGTTTCATATCATCATTCGATTCTAATTCATGACCATTTATCATATATGTACAACTCTATTAAGCTTTATACACATAGTATCAACTACCATCTAGGTATCGTACGTACCTGTACTTTCTCGTATTTATTTATTTCATTCTCACCCCTTTGTTCAATACATTAAATCATTTTGAAATCTCTCTATACTCCAAGAACTCACACACTTAGTGCAAAAATGATTAGCCGAAGCTATAGCGATATCGCAAACTATCACATTAATCTCGGTATCACACACTTAGTGCCACATATAGCCGAAGCTATTCCAATTCGTACACTAAGTGCTTTATATAGTCAAAGTTATCTCGAATCGCATTCTAAATGCCAAACATAGTCGATTTGTAGCCGTACACCATCGTAGTTGCATGTACACAATTTATGCAATATGAAAGCATCAAAAACATAATTGTAACAATGTTTATCACATACGAACTTACCTCATACTTGAAATGGACGAATCGGATCAATTACTTGATAACCTTCGATTTTCCCCGATCTAAATCTAAATTCTTTCTTTCTTGATCTATATGTATTCAAAATTAACCCATTTAACCAAAATTCATTCAATTTAGTCCACAAATACATATTTGGGCATTTTTTCACTTTAGCCCCTAAAGTTCCACACTTATTCAATTTAGTCAATATTTCACAAAAACATAATTTACACAAAATTTAATTACACCCAAGCTTAGCCGAATTTCCTATGGACCCCTAGAAGCCCAAAACTTTCATTTATTTCATAATTTAACCCCTCAATTTACACTTTTCTCAATTTAATCTCTAATATGCATTTTTACTCAAAATCACTTTACAAAACATGTATATCAAGCACCAAGCTTTCATTATTCATCATCAAACATTCAAAAGAACATGAATTCATTAATGGAAACTTTCAAAATCATCAACACTTTCAAAAATTCAGGCATGGGCTAGCTAGTACTGAAAGCAACGATTTAAGGCCATCTTAATATAAGTCCATCTTTGTCCACTCGTAAATAAAATGGTTTAATTACCATTTAAGGCCATCATATTTAAAAGCCAAGGCCAATTGACACCTTCAACTAATAGAATGCAACTTTTGCATTTTATGCGATTTGGTTCTTTTATCAAATTGAGCTATTAAACGATAAAATTAACTTACGAAATTTTCACACATATATATTCACATGCTGTAAACACCAAAAATAATATTAAAATTTTTTTACAGCCTTAGATTTGTGGTTCCAAAATCACTGTTCTGATTTAGCTAAAACCGGGCTATTACAGAGATGGTGTGTAGAGGCTAGTGGGTAGGACTTTGTTACTGATTACTTTTACTGATACTGTGATGGGCTAAAGCCTTAATGCATATATGATACTAGACTGAAATGGGCTAAGGCCCAAACTACTACTGAAACTGTAATGGGCTTAGGTCCTAGACTGCATTTGACTATTTACTGGTAATTGCCTCTATGCATGTTTTCTGTGGGGATTACGCACTGAATTTGCGTAAACTCACACCTTTTGTTTAATGTGTACAGGTAATCTCCAGATTTTACGATTCGGTGTAGCGGAGGACTCGATAGAGGCCACACATATTTTAAACTATTTTACTTTTTGTTTATGGTTTTACCTGATTGTGGGGTATTTTTATGTCATTAGAATTTATGGATTGTTTTGTTTAAACTTTGGGAATTTTACATGCTTTTACAGACTTACAACTACCACTTAGCAAAAATACGAATTTCCTAAAAACTAAAGTTTTCCATAAAATGAACAGTTCTACTTAAAATAAATGATTTTCAAATCTTCTGATAAAAAGATACGTTTGAGTCAAAATAGTGGACACACGTTTTTTTGAGTTAATTAAATGTTTATAGGCGGAAATGGTTTTATTGTCAACTTAGGTTTCAATCATCCTATCACGTGATCTTGCCAAATTCGGCCATAACGTCCATGCCGGGTTTGGGGGTGTTACATTCCAAATGAACTTGGAAATGGTCCCATAAAATTCATACCCCAAACATCAAATAATTCAACCCTTTTGGGCCCCGACTTGTTTCCATTATTTCGGATAGAGATCCACGATTCACATCGAGATTTTGGAGAAAGTTACAAGAAGCTCTGGGTACGTGATTACATTTTAGCACCGCATTTCACCTTCAGATCGATGGTCAGTCCAAGCATGTGATTCATATTCTTGAAAATATGCATCGGTGTTGTGTTTTAGAGTTTTAAGGTAATTGGGAGAAATACTTACTGTTAGTCGAATTCGCGTATAATAATAATTTTTAGTTGAGCATAAAGATGGAACTGTATGTGGCTCTGCACGATTGCAAATACCAAACTCTATTATATTGGATTGAGCTCAGTGAGAAAAAGATACACGGAGTTGATTTGATTCGCGAAAATGAGGAAAAAGTAAAAGTGATCCAAGATAGCTTAAAGCAACTTTAGATAGTCAGAAATCTTATGCAGATCTTAAACGTAAAGAAATAGAGTTTCAAGTCGGTGACAGGATATTTTTGAAAGTTTCCCCCTAGAACAAAGTTCATCAATTGGGTTGTAAAGGAAAGATGTTTCCGCGATTTATTGGGTTATATGAGATTACTGAAAGAATCAGACCTCTTACGTATCGATTAGCTTTACCGTCAGAACTAGAAAAGATTCACAATGTCTTTCACGTGTCTATGTTATGACGGTATTGATCTGACCCTTCACATGTTATCTCCCTGATGGATGTTGAGATTCAGCCTGATATGACATACCGATCAGAATTCTGGTACGAGAGGTGAAAGAATTAAGAAAAAAAAGTAGCTTTAGTAAAAGTTCTCTTGCAGTGACACGAAATAGAAGAAGCTACCTGGGACCTCAAGGAAACTATGATAAAGCAATATCCGAACCTCTTTACCGATAAGATTTTCGGGGACGAAAATTCCTTTAGGGGGAGAGTTGTAACAACCCATTTTCAGTGAAATCAGAATAGTGGTTTCGGGACCATAAATCTGAAGTCAAAAAAGTTATTTTATTATTATTTTATGGGCTAAAGTATGATAGAAATACCGTATAAAAATTTCGTTAAGAAATTTTAATGTTTACATACTTAATTTGATAAAAGGGACTAAATTGAGTAAAGTGCAAAAGTTAAGTTCTAATAGCTAAATGTATTAGCTATAGAATTTTAAATTGGAGGTCCTTATATAAGAATTAGCAATTAAAGTTGTTAGTGGATAAGCATGAGTAGTCAATATTGGAAATTGAATGAACTGTTAAGTTTAATTTTGGAAATTAGTTATTAAAGTTATGATAAATAAAATAAAATAAACTATTATCATCTATTATCATCATCTTCCGCCAAAATTAAAAAAAAAAAAAGAAGAAAACCTAGTCATGGAAGCTTGAAATTTAGGAAAGCTTATTTGCTCAATTAGGTATGTATTTTTGTTTCGTTTTTGATGATTTCTATGTTTTCGAGATCATCGTAGCTTAATCTAGCTAGGCTGGGGATTAATTTGCAAAATTTTTATAGTATTAGGGTTTTGCTATTGATGAAAATGCTTGAATTTTGAAGTTTGATGATAGAAAATGAATGATTATTCTTAGATAAACAACTTTGTAAAGAGAATTTTAGTGAAATCATCAATTAGTCGCTAAATTGAAAAAGGTGATAAATTTATAGTAAAATTTGTGAATTTTGTGAAATATATCGGCTGCTATTAATATGTATAAAAATTGGTTAGGATGGAGTAAGGATTAAATTGTATGAATTTCATTTTTTTAGCCTAGGGACTAAATTAGAAAGGAATTAAAAGTATAGGGAAAAATGTTAATTTTTCCAAAATTTCATGTTAGATTAAATTGAATGAGAATTATATTGAAATGAGTTAAATTCATTCGTATAGATCCGGTCAGACCTCGTATAGAGTTAGATCAAGGCAAATAGAAAATATCGGATTAGTTGCCTCCGTATCTACATACACTCGTCGAGGTAAGTTCGTATAATTAAATTATATATTTATATGTTTTTAATTGAATTAAATGTATATGAGTTGTATAATTGCCTTGTATAAATACCGATCACATATTCGACGATTACCGAGTCCCGTTTGAACTTTAGGAATTTGCAGGATACAAATGACATGTCATTAGGGTTACCGATTTGGTTAAGGTCTTGCATGTGTTGTGGGCACACCACAGCTCGTATGAGCTTACCTATTTGTAGCTCGTGAGAGCTTACTAATGAGCTTACCGATTCACAACTTGTGAGAGCATATCGATTCATAGCTCGTATGAGCATACATGTATATGCATTGACGAATTATAATTCAGTACACCTCGTGTGTACTACCCGCGTATCCAATGATATTCTAAATGGTTGAACGAGCATAGTTCTATTACGAGTTTGTACAATTCAATACGAGGTATTTACATTAATTACATGAAAATGATGTATATATGATATATGGATACATGGTTTAGATGTTACATTTATGTGGAATTTGTATAGTGGTTGAATTACATAACTAACATGGTTGTTGCGGATATGTGTTTAGGCTTTTGGCAAAATTGGTTTGGATATGTTTTGTATGCTTACCTTAAATATGATTAAATGGTAAGTTAATTTCTTTGTTATACGAACTTACTAAGCTTAAATACTTACTCTATGTTATTTTTCGTGTTTTATAGTAATTCGAAAGCTCGTTTGGGTTGCAAGCTTGTCGGAGCTATTTCAAACTATCCATCGGCTCTTTTGGTACTTTTGGTAAATTAATATCGGTTATAATAGCATGTATAGGTTAATTTGGCCATTGTTTGCATATAAGTGTTTTGTTGAGATTAGCCACTTAAATGGCTTGTGTTTGGTATATTTTGATGTATATATATTTATGTGGTCTTATCATATTGATGTTTGTTAGAATGCTATATTTGGTACTATTTGGGATTATACATATAAATATTTGGTTATTTAGGTAAGTTTAGATACTTAGTTGACATGTTTTTAAGTTGTCATTTGAGGTGCCTAAGGGCATATTGGTTGTATATAGTGATAATACATGTTTAAGACTTGATTTTTAGCTTGTTTTGAATGTCTTGTTATGGCTTGTTGATGTGCAATATGTTGAGTTTAGGCTGGTGTAAAATTGGGTAAGAAATGTGGCTTGAAAAATGACCTATTTTCATCCACACGAGCAGAGACATGGGCATGTGTCTCAGCCATATGTGAAACACGGCCAAGTGACGCGACCATGTGTCCCCTGTATCTTCTTAAGAATGCAAGTCAGTATGCTCACACGGCCTAGCACACGGGTGTATGGCTTGGCCGTGTGATCCAAGTTAGAGAGTTACATGAGCACGGACATGGGCTGGGACACGGCCGTGTGTCCCTATTTCGAATGTCCATATAGCCTAAGACATGGGTGTGTCTCTTAGCTGTGTGAATCACACGGTCTAACCTCACAGTCGTGTGACCCCTGCAGCTTTAAAAAATTTCATTATTTTCTAAAAAATTCTTTGAGTACCTCATTTAGTCCCGACTTGTTTCTAACGTGTATTTTGGGCCCCGAGGGCTCGTATAAGGGACAATATGTTTGATTTCGATTGGTTTCTGACATGAATGTTATATGATATGAAATGTATGTTTATTTGATTTGTAAATTTTAGTAATGCTCAGAAACCCTTTTTAGTAATAGATACGGGTTAGGGGTGTTATAAATATTTTCTTTCATGCTCATTTTATTATTGGTTATAAGTGTGTCAACTTAATTTGTTATTTTAGAACTTGCTTCGATTATGCATGTCAAGACCACACCATTGATTTGATATACTAAGATGATAGAGACACTTAGGCTTTAACCCACTTAACCTGTAAAAATAGTGAACCCCGTTGATCCTAACACATTTTTTATTAACCCGTTAATGTTAACCGATAATCCATATGTTTATTGTAAAATTTTCCTATTTTATTGACTCCCTTTTTGTCAAGATTTGATTTGGTTAGTTGCCTAACTATGTTTTGTTTTTCTTGAACTGTTGAATTTTAATCTTGTTCTAAAAAAACATATATTTATTTGATTGAGCTTGAATCATTAGTTGCATATTATGTTGAAAAGCTCATTTTTATTCTTGATTAGTCTTGTTGATGTTAATTATGTTAATTCAACAACTAATTTTTTTCTAGTTTGGTAACTTATTAACTCGATCTCGATTATAACCAACTTTTCTGGCCTTTTCCTTACCCTTAACCTAAGCCTCATTACAACCTTTTAAAAACCTCTTGATTGGTGTGTCATCTCATTTTATAGTGGTGGAGATTTGATTTTCAAGCAAGCCTTTGGTAATGACATTTCTTGTTTGACTGTTGAGTGCTTAATATTTGAACCTTAAACACTTTGAGTGCTTTGAGTGAATCTTTGGTGAGGATACCAATTCTTGTTGATTTTGAATTTAAGGTAATTATTTGGATAATGGGAGACACCTATATTTTTGCGCTTTAAAAATTTCAACTTGGATTGTTTGAATCTTTAGTGTCCTTTTAGTTGAATTATCAATGCATGATTGTTTGTGAATTATCTTGAGATATTATTGATGAAAATGACAAATTGAGAAAAGTTAACTTTATTGTGGTTTGAGGATTTTGCTTGAGGACAAGCAAATACTTAAGTATGGGATATTTGATAAGTGCAAAAAATAACATATTTTAATTTCGTTCTTAATGCATTTTGGGTGATTAATCAATGAAAAATGGTGAGTTTTATACTCCTAATCCTTTTAAATTCATTTTCTATACTTAGGAGGGCATTTGGGAGAAAAAGGAGCAAAAATGGAGCGAAAATCAAACAATTGGAGCAAATTTCAAGAGCAACACGACCATGTGCCAGACTGTGTGGTTTTTGTGATTTGCACTCCAGACACGCAGAAAAACGCAATATTTAGGTTTTTTAGGCATTTTAAAACCTATAAATAAAAATATAAGAAGAGGAAAAGAGGCTATCAGAGAAGATTGAAGAAATCAATTCGGAAAACGTCATTAAAGTCGACTCTGAAACATATTTCCACCAAGATTGAAAATCTCCTTTTGGATTTCTTTGAAGTTTATTATGAGTTTTTCTATTTCTTGTGGTTATACTGACTTTGAAATGTTTTTATTTGCGATTATAAACTAATTTTCTAAATACTTAAGGGAGATGAACCCTATGATGAATTATGTCTTTTGATTTCTGTTTGACGCAATAAATACTTGAATCTTATTCTCAGTTATGTGTGTTTAATTCTAGATTTAATATTTCCGGATTATTAATTCATGTTTGATGTGCTTAATTCAGAGGAGGAATAGACCCTATTTAAAGTAGATTTAGCATAATTGAGTGGAGTTGCATGCAATCCTAGAAATAGGAAGACATAAATCTACTGGATTAGAGTCAAATCTAATAGAGAAATCCATAGATCGAGTTAATGCGATAATAGAGGTTTTAATTATAAAGAAATTTAAATTAATCAACCTAGAGTCAGTTGCTCTTAGTCTTGAAGAGAAGAGAGATACTAGCATAATTTAGGGATTTCTAAGGATCAAGATATTAAGTGAATAAATTGTTTAATTCAGATTGATAATGACAAATGCAGTCTAAGTGGACTCTTTTTTTGGTATTGTTTCGCTTCTTGGTTATTATTTGATTATTTTCTTGATTTGTTCTTTGCCGAGTTCGTAGTTAATTAATTTAGTTAATTTTAGTTTAACTTAATCACTTCAATTTGTCGCTTAAATAATAGAAAGATGATAATTACTAATACTTTTAGTCATTGTGGGAACGATATATTGCTCATTGTAGCTATACTATTTATCGATAAGTGCACTTACTTTTATTGTATTTTTAATTGGTTTCGTGAATATCATCAGAATACAAAGACTAACAATATACTTTAACCCATAATAAACTATTGAGTGATTTCCTTAAAAAAAATAAAGAATAAATTGTTGAAAGATCTTTTAATTGAATTTGCAACTCTACGGTAAGCTCAAGGTTAATGAAAATATCATTTGATATCAGCCGTTGACATAGTTAGCTCCTTGCGATTATACAAGGACGAATACCACTTGATTTATATAAAAGATTTCTCTGATGACTTTGTTTTGTTTTCTTTAAATCCAAATACACTTCCTTTAAGAAATCGCTTCTTTCATTTTTATTCATGCAAGTCCTTAATTTGAATTAAAAGAATAGTTGACATTTCAAACTAAATTCCAAATTTAGCATAATCATATAATAAAATTTTGTTGATTTATACATATATACATATATATAATTTTATTGTAAAGCTTATTTAAATAAAAAGTTCTAATTTAAAGCTTATTTTGCAGTGATCAGAATTTGCTACTAAAATGTGTTTATTGTGATGTTTGCAAATTTACAAGTATGTCTCTGAGCTCTACACAATGAAAACGATGCACCAAATATAATTTTTTTTTAATAAAAACCATAACTAAAAAGAAACCTAGTATTATTACTACAACTACGTACTAAATTTCATCATATGGAAATGCTGTTGGGAATTCCACGACCAGTTACACCAGGGCCTGATGAAGGCAGCAGCAGTTCGTATGGAGGAATGCCTGCACCGGTTCGGTTTTTAAGTCTCATATCCTTGTTTCTTTCGTTTATGATTTCCTCGATTTCCCCAAGTTTTGCGGCGAATTGGTCAAACATTTGTAACACTTTATGATCATTGATCCAGCTGCTATGAAATTCGTTCATTTTACCCAAGTACTCTTCATCTGGAGAATGAGTTGATAAAGTGTCTTGAACGGCCATGATTTTGGTTGCTTGAAGCTGTGTCGGCAACGAGGATAGAAATGTGCGCTGAGGGTTCTGCATGAATTTCTCAAAGTCGGGATCGGTTTCTTGCGGTATAAGTTTCCTCATGAGAGTGGGACGGTTTGGCATGTATCCTCCGAATGGGTACTGTCCGAAGTTTATAGCTGCATGCTGGCCTGATGCAGTCCAGATCATTGTTGTAAGTATGCCAGACAAGTCTTCTTTCGTGGCGAGTTTAGGCCACCAGGGTTCATTCCTTTTGTCATGGTGACCTCGGTTCTTGATCTCACTCCACCAGGCTTGGAGCTCAACATCAGACGTGACGGAATCGGGTTCGGTGTAAAAGTGTTCGACATAGGATTCTACCCATTCTTTGATGGCAGACCAAATGAGCAGTCCATCGGCTGCATAAGGGTAGTCCTCGATCAAAAGTTTCAGGCCACCGGGAGCTGAAGGATCCTCCACTGCCATGCCCCTGAAAATTGCACCGCGGTTATCTAATATTGTTCTTTGGCGGAGGATAATTCAACTATCTAATATCGAGCCTTACCTATGAATCAGGTCCGCAGGCAATGCTTCCCTGTCAAACCGCCAACTCTCGTAAGCAGCAGCACTTAGTTCCATGGCATACTTTCCGGGGCTGAAAGAAGCCTCAATTATCCCACCTCCGTTAATTAAACTTTGTCGTGCAAGTGCATTAATTTCTAGCGTGTAGCGCATATGAGGGTGAAGCAGCTTGTAAATAGGGTGCATTGAGCTAAGCTGTCTGTGAGTTGCAATTATGTATGGCTCCATGCAAGCATGAGTACGCAACCTAAAACGTTCCAATTACCCCCATTCCCGAAAAATAAATATCATAACATAATAGCATGAATAGAATGTAACAAGATATGCATTAAAGTTAACCAGATATGTCTGGACGAAAAAAAGATACGGGTTTTGAAACTGTTCATGTTTTACCAGTGATTTGCAAGCTGATGGACACCGGCATCATTTGCACAAACATGAGCTTTGGCTAGTTTCCAAATCCAGTATGTTGTAGCATCATGTCCATGAGTATAAACATATTTGTTCCGATTTGATGAAGGTGTGGGAGGAAGTGAAAGCTCGATAGCTATTGGTCTTAGAATACCGGTCTTGGTATAGAAGAACACCGTCCGGGATGCATAAGACTTTCTCCCTGGTAAGTTGTTTATCCTCTTGATAAAAGGCAAAAGCATATCATGGAAATCCACCATAAACAATCTTTTTTCCTCGAGAGCCTGTAACATCGGATTGTAAAAGAGTGGTCTTAAGAGAATTTCAAATGATTTCTCGATATTATAGGCGGTTTAAATGTTTGAAAAACATCAATACAGTAACAAGAGACTAATACAAATATCTCATCAGACAGTATCATGGATGCCCTTCTGTTTTCCACTAGAAATCAGAACCGGCCCCACAATGTTCACTTATATACACCTGATGTTGGACAAACAAAGCAGTTCCAAAAATTCCAACTTTCAACAAGCAAAAACATTCAGAAACAATCCAATGCCTGATGTAAAACGCGGTACTTAACAGAAATGTCATCTATAAAACGAGTACATGAAGGTATCAGGGTAGTGCCTGTAAATGTTAATACCTTATCCACGCTCATCCCGTGAAGTTCTTGCTCGATCAATTCCTTAGTGATCACTGATTCCGGGGGGCCATAAATAGCAGGGTCTAGTTTGCTAAGAATCGGAAATTCCTGCAAAATCAAATGAAATCAAATGAATTTAAGGGTTTCCAAGGAGTAATAGCAAATCTAAATCCTAATCTAAAACAGGCAAAAGAAATCTATAAATAACCTTCAAAATCTCGATATTCACAGGATTGACTCCGGCCAAAGCCTGGCGTGCAAATTCATTGTCTCGCAACCATGAAAATCTGTCCTCTGGAGACAAAAATCCAAGATAAATCGCAAAATAAAACAATGCTCCATTAGTACAAGCTTAAGCTATTAGCCTCATTTCGATGTTATTTAGAGAACAAACTGAAAGGCAAGGGATGAATAAAGCATACTTCTTATAACAGCTGGGATTTCATATTTTAGCAACTTTTGGCCTACATTGAGAACTTGTTTCATCATATTGCCGATGAATAGATTGTCACCTAATTTTCTTTGCTCATCGTCTTTCAAGATGAAACCGTCATTGTATAGCTTATCTATCTCCGAAAAGCATGTGAACGGAATATCAGAACTCGATAAAGTAGCAGCCATCAATGGTACAAGATTGTGAAGAAGTGCTTTCAACCTCCCAGCAGAGAAAGTATCCTGTTTGATCTCCTCGAAGGCCTCATCCCGAGGTACGTAAACAGGATGAGGCTTTTCGATTCTACTCTCACAAAGTGGATCTAAATGAATCATCAAATCAAAAAACATATGAAATTCCCGTGTAACAATCCGAAAACAAGTACTTTAACCATAGAATGACATAGGATTACATTGAATATAATACCTATTTTAGAAGCCGGTCGGCCAGTTCTACACCGCCTAGGATAAGGCCTTTCCTCGCCACCCAAAACCGGCCTAGCAAGATCTTTGTCCTTGTCAGGTTTACCTAAATCATTATAAACATCATAATCGTAAATTCTTTCATGAGGCATTCTCTCGCCTTTTCCGTTACCACAAATGCTGAGCAAATCTTCCCTTCGTAGGTCTTTAATGCCAGGCGGTGTTTGTGATGGTAAGTATGCCTGTTCATGACAATAAGGCACAGCTTAAGCAATAACTAATCGAATAAACATGCCCCAATTGAAAACCGGAAACCACTAGTATAGAGTTCTTACTTGATTTCGGAATATAATTCGACTTTCCGGATTATCATTCCGAGAATGGATCCAGGTATTTGCAGAGAAGTAAATAGGGACTCCATCGAAATCTTGAACAACAATCTCCAGCAGGTGGAATTCCTTGGCATGCTGGTTGGTGATGAGAACAGCCCCGGGTCTACCGAAGTCGGATGGGACAGTAAAATCGGCTACATATTGAAGTATGTTGTCATGTTCTGGAGGCTTTGGCAACCAGCCCCTTACACAAGCCTCAACGCTCTTCCCCGAATTAGTAACTATAAAATTAGATCATTTCAGTTTCAGCCTATAAGAGATTTAATTAGAGATTCAAGATATAAATAAATTCCTAGACAATAAAGTGGGAATTTCAAGCAAAATGATTCAATCACTAACAATTAGATAACTCTACCATTACTTCCTATAGTTTTAAACAATGTAAAAGACCAACAAATGCAGATGCAATTCAAACTTTAAACCCCAACAAAATCCTATGTTGTCTTGTAAGAATCAAACCATATGATCAGACCAAGATACCCCTTTTTTTTCTAGAAAAAGGAAGAAGAAGAAAAAACAAACCAGGATCAATCTCTTCACTGATGAGCTGAATCAAGATCCCACGACCGATCCCATTCATCAACATTTCCCATTTGTTCTCAATCTTCTCAGTGATGTTTTCCTTCATCTTTTTCTTTATAGTCACAACAGCCTTCACTTGCTTAGAGGAAGAATCAGATGAGCCATTACTGTGTTTTTGATTAAGTGGTGAGGTTTTAGCTGTTTCCACAGCCTTGTCATCACTGATGACGGCACGAACCAGGGGCCTTGACCTCGTAGTCCAGGAAAAGGAGAGCAGCACCGGAACCCCATAGAGCCGTGGAGGTGACCGGAGGGCAGTGCCGGAGAAAGTTGACCTGAGGGAAGAAGGCTTTGGTTTAAAAGCTAACATATTATATAGTGGTGATCGTGAATATGAGAATCCTTAAGCTTTTAGTAGTATATAGGATTAGAATACAAGTGTGGAAAGCAGGGAATTGCCACCAAACTAAGCCTTTCTTTATGTGATTATTAATAACAGTCACCTTGACCTGCGCTCATTGGTAGTGGTGTTTTTGTGTCAGCTCGACTCTCCGTCCTTAGAGCTTCTTCTGTTTTTGTTTTTATTTTTAAAGTCTGAATTATTTGCAATACGTATAAAGGTTGCTAACTTGACATCAGCTTAAATAGTAATTATAAAAATATTCTTTACGTTTTCCCCTTGGATGGAATAGATTAATTTACTGTTTAATGTAATTATACATTTGTATTAAAATATTATTTTTCTATGTTGTAGCTTGGAACATTATTTATTTCTTTAGCAATCCGCATGGAACACTCACTCCTTGGTTTTTGTCTCTATAAAGTTTATGCATTGGAAAGGATTTACCGTCAAAACCTTAACAGACTCTCGATGTTATGAGCGTGAAAATCACTCTCCAATAAGGGCCTTAAAGTGGCTCTAATTCTCTCGGTTTTTAGTCAAATTGAATAAAAAATGGCGTGGAAAACATTGGGATCCGGATACATAACTTACGACAAAGTTGTTGCCATTTCCCATCACAGTAAGAACAGAAAGGGTAAATCCATTTTTTTGGTTCATTACAAACCTATTCATGCTGGAATCGGGTTAGACGGTAGCTACACAGTGGGCTACTCATTTGGCCTGAAATTTCTTCGGAAATATTTGAGTAAAAATATAAGTTTAAAAAATAAGGTTTATTTTTTAAATATGTCAGATTTTGTGTAAGATTTTTTGGTTTAGGTTTGGCTCGAATTAGACTAAGCTTTTTTTTTTGTTGTTTTGCTTCTGTTTTGTTACCATTTTACTATTATATTACTACTATTTTGTTGTTATTCTTTAGATATTATATAATTTTTATTTTATTGTTAATTATGCTACTATTTTAGAAACATATGCTTGTTAAATTGCAACTATATTAGTGTTATTTAAGTATAAAGACTTTTTTTAATGTATTTTAATTTGTTGAGAAATATTTATTTTAATATTTTTAGTGTATTTGATGTATTATATTTTTAAATTTGTTTTTATATAAAAAATTATCTAAAAAAATTTGATACAGGCGGGCCGGGTTAGGGTCAGACTCAGGTTTAGCATTTTTAATTTAGGCTAGCCTTTGGTAGAATTTTAGGCCCATTTTCGGGATGGGCTAGGCTCGAGCTTAGAAAACATGCCTAAAATTTTTGCATTGACCCGACCCGAACCTAATCCGACTCATAAGCAAGCCTACTTTAAAGTGAACAAGGCCATATACAGTGATTGATGATCAGAAACCAAAGACCATAGATGGTCTAACAATAGAGGCTAAAGAAGACCTAAAACAAACAATAAACCTAACATGCAAAAGGATTAAAACCAATAAGGTAATAACCTTGTCCCAAACAAAAACAAAGCCTAATGCAATCCAAGATCCATAGACTTTATCTTCAAAAGCCAGGAAAGATGCGATCAAACCTTATTAGCGCATTGAGAGTGCCAAATATATATGATCGAACACCATCAAATCATAATCACATTCAAGCAACTTTTGACGTCTTAAAACTACTCTATTGACTTTGAGCATTAAGTGATGGAAGTTGTCAAAATCAACATCAAATAGACCTAACACAAATCAGTTAACTCTTCACAAAAAAGGTGGCAGCAAAGCCAACTCCGGTAGAAGGGGTCATCTCCAGTGCTTGTCGTAAATACTTAATTTTGGTTTCCATTTTAGGAAATTGTGTTACCTAGTGTGGAACAAGTAGCATGATCATTTCACTTAATATCTCTTTCAGTAAAACAACTAATGTTGAGAATAGTTATGTTTGAAAAAATTATGTTCAGAACAAGATTTCAGTCTAAAAAAACTGTCGTCCAATATAATTGTCATTTGAGAACAACTCCTATAGAAATAGCTAAAGTTCAGAACAACTCCTATTTAGAATAATTTTGTTTCAAGAATAGTTATGTTTGTTTGGAACAACTTCTATTTAGAACAATTATGTTTTTAAGAAGAACCATTATTCAGAATAAGCTTTTTCAAGAAAAGCATCACCATGTAACAACTCTTGTTTGTAACAACTTGCGATTGGAACAAATCAGAATAATTTTTATTCGAGAACAACCCTTGTCTTGCGTTTCAAGAGGTATCTATGAAAGATGTTTTACATGGTACCATTTTACCAAAGTAGAAGTGGAAGTAACCTTAAAATATGACAGGGTTCTTGGATTATTTTCACTCTTGAGATGTTTCAAAGAGCTTGGCTTGGTAGATCAAATGTGGAGATACCTCTTAACCTTTTCCTGTAACATAAAGTGCTTCTCCATTCTTTTAGAAACACAATGAGTTCTTCTGTACTATTCACCATCACCATCACCATCACCAACAAAACCCTTAACCATCCTCTCTTGACCATTAATGTCATTGTAACTAAAAATTAATTTCAACACTCCCACTATTAATTGTCAGCTTTGTAACTCTTATTCTTGAGACATTATAAATAAGAACCTTTCACAACTAGTGAGAAGACTTTTGGCACTTTCACATTCTGACTCTCAAAAGCTACTTTTAAAAATTCCCTCAACTTAGTCATTTCTTAGCCTTATTCTCAGCCATACACAACCTTTCTCCACCTCTTTAACCACCACCTACTGCTATGCTCAATATTACCTAATCTGCTCCAATCTTCCTCTAAGCATTCCTTTGGTAGACTCATTCATTAGTTTACAACGCTTCCTCTCTACATCAAAGAATTTTTTACACTTGTCAACCATGTAACCCCCATGAGCCAAAAAGGAAATCTGCAAAAACAAAAGCAACAAGAACAAGACATCAAAATCCATAAAACAGAAACAATGGGAGTGTTAGAGAAATGGGGAATGAAAGGACAGTGACATATTGGAGGGTGGAGGTCGATGGTGGTGCGGGAAAAAAAAGAGAGAAAATGTTGAAAAAGAATGGATGCAAGAAATAAGGCAAATGGATGAGAGAAAGATAGGAGGGGAGGATGGGAAGGCGATCACCATCAGCCTTAGGGCCATAATATCGCGCAGAAGACAAAAGAAAATATTAGCGCCGTTGGTTTCTAGGGATTTTGAGAGAAAAGTTTTGTTAAGTGATACATTCGATGAATAAAAAGTAGAACTAATAGTTCCTTTTTTTCTTTTTTGATAGACCATAAAGTATAGTACGTACAACAGAATTAAAGCTAGAAATTTTTTTTACACCTCATTTGTTATATTGATCACCTTTTTTCGATGTGCACTTGGTTTATTATGGAAATCCACTTTGATTGTTGTTAAAAATTTTCTAAATATCCTTCTAAATAATTGTGTAGTGACAAGAGAATGTTATTTCTTTTAGTTGTGGTAATCGTGTAAAGATAATTAAATGTGATGTGTTAGTAACTATAGAAGCAAAATCATGTAAAGATAATTAAGTGTGACGTGTTAGTAACTATAGAAGCAAAATCATCTCTTATTGATATAAATTTGTCACAATGCTAATGTTGTAAAAACCAAATCTACGATCAAGTTGATTAGATCATCGATCCTTAGTTCAATATTGAATTCTCGGTTCAATAATAATTACATAAAATATTCATAAAAATAAAAATATAAAAAAAAACTAACAACTAGTTGAACTAACAATTCTTTTGTAACAATTTTCAATTTTTAAAGGTTCATAGCAATTTGTTTTATTTTTAGTTATATAACACCAATTTATTTTAAGAAACTAGTTCGATCGAATTTTGACAACACTACACAATGCTCTGATAGTAGTCAATAATATTTCCTTTCATATCCACATCCATTGTTGCTCCTTTAAACCATTGAATTTTGCTTTGCTTTGAAATATGTAACAATAAAGTCTGGAAGTTAATTTCCTTTTATTCGAGGAAAGTAACAAAAAATGCTAAATTTTCTCCAACCTCTCTCTAAGGAGGAAGAAGATGAACTCCATCACAACACAAAAAGGGTTAAAGATGACTTGAAGTTAGTAAACTTCCAAAGCAATGACGAGAACAAGAAATTCATCTCTTCTAAGGATACACTGTTAGAGGAGGACTTCGATAGGTATGAACAAAACTTCCTTTCTCAAGAGTTTAAGTAAATGGAAATCGACACAAAGGATGATTTTTTTTAAAGGGAGTCACTCTAGGTCCCAATGGTGATATCTACATTACTCCCTCCAAGGAAAAAAAAACATGGAATTAGAAGCAAATGAACCAACACTTTCATTGTTAAACTATTTGTTAAGCTTGTGAACTACCAATTTATCAATTTAAACTCAAATAGAGATGGAAACTAAAAGTCGAGTTTGGTCTCATCGACCTTGGTCATGGCCATTGTGTGCAACACTTGAAGATTACAACATTATAATCAAACATGTATCTTGGTTTGTGAGTGGTCATTTCTTAATTGCTCAAAAATGGCCATTGAATTTTTGACTTCCTAAAGCATTGCTCAGGTATGTTGTAATCAATGAGTTTGTCCTAAACCTCTAACCAATACTGTGACCTTAGTATTCTTGCCAAAATTGGATGTAACCTTGGTAACCTCTTAAGGGTTGATAGTTACATATTCTATGAGGAGCGGGGATAATTCTCTAGGCATTGTATACAAATAAATCTTAATCATCCATTGAAAAAACTATATCACCATTGAATGGCAAAAACATAGTATTGCTTAACAGGGTATAGACTCTCTTTGCTTTGGTTGTAGTTTGATTAGGCATAAGAAAGAATCTTGACTAGAGTCTTCCACACCCTAAGGAAACCTCGTCCGAAAAAATAGAAAAGGTCAATATCCCAATGCCCAAAGGCCAATTGAATTTGATTTGAAACCTGGTTTAAAGCCCAACACTTGTTGGGATCTAATGCCCTTAGTACAGGTGTTTTGTCCTTAATACTAGTAAAATTTCAAACAAATTGATGAATAAAATTTCATTGCTTAAATTATTATCTTTATATATTTGTGCTCAATTTTTTGGCACAAAAATCAAAATGTAAAAGCAAATATTGACTTACTAATTAACTAACATTTAACTAATATCAAGTTACATTATGTGGTCAGATTATGATACAATAAAACAACTTATATTAGCAGGTAATCTAAATGGTCAATAGTTTGAAGAATAAAAATTGAGCAAATTGATTCAATGGAATATTATGTTATCTATCAAGTTTACTTAAGGAGATACCTTGCCTTCGGTATCGAGGCGGATGTCTCAAAGGAAGATAGAGATATAGATGTGGTTATCTTGATTGACAATACATCAGAAAATGCCTAAGTAAAATTTATCCTAGATTCATTTATAGGTTTATTTACTTGTTGGGTATACAACTTATGTACTTACAACAGTGGAATTCATAGTCCAATAAAGGGTAAATGATGTCATCTCATTGGCATTGCATGATTTTATTACTGTGTGTTAGAAATAGAATTTTCCATGAAGGAAAATGCAATGGTTGCCATGAGATAAAATAGGATCATATTGGGTGAACGAATTTAAACCAAACAGATAAAAAAATCCTATGAGGGTAACACACTAATAATAATGTCATTAACAAGAATAATTAAAAGTTGATTTCCTAATGGTACATAATAAGAGAGATTTTATCCATGGTACCTTTAGTGGATTGATTGTATAACTAAATAATGTTGTAATTAATAGAAGAAAAGTTGGAACTTAATTACAAATTATTTTAACCCTAATTATATATGTCCAATCAGTCTCTTTGTTAGCTCAACACAACCCTATAAGGATGGCATTTGAACTAATATGTTGAATGAATGAAAATGACCAATAGAGAAACAGATTGCATGTATAACTATCCAAGTGAATGCATTTTCTCGTATAAGATAATAGATGACTCAGTGGTTAATTTAATTTCTTTGAATTATTATTTAATTTATGGTAAATTATTTGGTATACAGCTAGTGGAGTTTTTTGATCCCATAATCAAGGTCAAAGGGTTAACAAGTGCCCGATCGAGATATAATAAAATATTTATTTTAATATTTTAAAAGAAGATACACATGTCAATTTTTTAATGTTGCTTGTGGAATATAAAAAGTACACTTTCAGTGAACTAAATACTCACCCTTAATTTATTGTAATTAAATAATTAAACTTCAAGGTGATAATTAAATTAATTAGAATTCGTAGTTTTACGGAATAAGGCAATTAAATTTAATTACTCACATATTCTGGTGCAGTAAAATAATGACTTTAACAGAATTAGAACTGAGTTGAGAAAATAATTTAATTCCGTGAATTAATTAAATTTATTTTAATTAATTGATTAATATTTTGAAAAAAGAAAATTGGTTATTTGGTTGGATAAATTCTATGAGTTGGCTTTTAAAAAATAGACATAACTATACTCAATACATGAATGAGTCCAATAAGCTAATTTAACATGTAATGGACGACATCCCTAGGTTTTTAGAGGGGTGTGTCGCCCATCTTAATGTCACGGGGCTAGAACTTAGGTTTGGCAAACCACGTGGCATTAGACGATTTCTTTACTTCAAATTCGTCTAAGTCAGCCTAACTCTCAAAAAGTAAGAATTCTCTCAAAAATTCTCTAAGGCATAAAAAATAAAGCAGAAGTAACTCAAAAGTGATGGAGCAATGAAAAAACTTGGAAAGCCATAAGAAAGCAATGCACGCCAAGTGTCTGAGTAAATATTCTCAAATATATTCTTTAACTCAAAAGTGGAATACAATGAGATTATTACAAATGAAGGGGAAGACTTTTATTTATAGTTAAGCTCCCCTAAATCCAACGGTACAGATCAAATTACATGAATGATTGAGATTAATGCCTATATATAAGATGAGAGTCCTAAGAAATTTAAACTCTATACATATTAATCCCTTACGATTTACAATAATTACCTTGGTAACTCTAGTTTTACTGGAGCGTTTCATTAGGTCACTAAGGCTTCAATTATATTGGTTTCTATATATGTTCCATGAGTCAGGTCAGTTCAAGTGTGTCAAATGAGCACCATTTTATCAATTGACCTCCATGGGATGTTTTATACACATTCGTCATGGGCTTTGATCCACAACCCATGACATTCTCTCCCATCCATTCTCGTGACGCCCTTATCGTATCCTCAGAATGACATTAGTTTGACTCGTCTCGGAATTGACACGATGCCTCACTTGATTCCCAACCATTCTCTCTGTTGTATAGTTTCGCCCCTCGAAAAACTTGCCTTAGCTTATGTATACGTCGCTACTTAACTCGGGTTGTATTTATCTTTTGTACATATTTTTTGAAATTTTTGGAAAAATTTTGGTTCGAAAAAAATTTTCTTGCATAGCGAAAAAAATCGAGCCGATTTGTGATATTTATAGTAATAAATGCTTTATAGAAATTGCATATGTGTTTTCGGCTAAATGAGTCCTTGTTGTCCCAACTTTCAATAGAATGTCCTTCTCCGCTATCTTTATACCATGAACTACTTTAAGTGTGGGATTGAACGAATTTGAATCAAACATAAAACCAGAAATAGTTTTCTTTACTTTTAGTGTGAAAGCAAAAATCTCTCTCAATAGAAACTGGTAGTATTGTTATTTTGAAAAATAGAATTTATACTTAGAGAATAAAACTCTCACTATTTCGGGCAGAATAACAATATCTCAAAGTTTTGTATTTTTAACCCTACTGGTGTCATCTATTTATAGGAAGAAGAGGTGAAACCCCAGTTGAATTGTAGAAGTCTATTTCAAATAGAAAAAGGAACTCCTAGTCTAACTAGAAGTAGAAAGGGCGACAACCCTGGCTAATTATACTAGGTTTTTTCGTCCCTGGCATTATCATAAGGGGCTTTTGGGCCTCTCTCATATCGGATCCAATTAAAAGTACTTCCTCGACTTTTAACCCAAGACTTTTAACCCAGTACTTTATAATTCGATTCAACCTGATATTTTTTTTCTATTTCCCAAAATAAACATCTTAAATTAATTTAAATAAATTAATTTCTTAATTAAATAATTTTCTCACCTAATTCTAATTCCATTAAAATCATGATGAATTTACTGTAAAAGAATATATAAGAAAATATATTCAATATTTCTACATTCAACGGATTCACTATGACCAAATGATTTATTTTCATTTTCGAATTTCTTTTGATTCAAAAACCATAAATTCATTTCCATGTCATTTTTAGTTTGGAAAATGAATGTGTTTCTCATTTCTCCATTTTTATCATTTCTATCCATTTTTGTTCATTTGGTTTAACATGCAATTCATTTTTAGTTTGAACGAGCTAGCGGAGTGATAGATTGAATATATGCAATTAGGGCTCAAATGATTTATGATTAAGTTCCAGCTTTTCACCTATTAGTTATAAACTCATTTAATTATGAAGTCATCCCACTATAATATCGTGACTGAGTTCTTCCAATGGTATAACATTACGAAAGAAACTTGATTAGTGCTTGTCTAATGACATTTTCATAAGTGTGTTACCCTCATAGGATATCTTCAATCTTTTTGGGATAAATGTTGGATCTGATGCCCTAAGTGTAGTATTTTCGTCTAAGTACACTTGTAATTTTTTGAACAGATTGATTAATAAAACTATTCATAAATTACATTAATACTTTGTATATTATCCTCACATGTTTTTTGCACGTAATACAAAATGGAAGCAAATGTTGCTCATTGGTTATTTAATGTTTAACTAATACTAAACGGTATTACGTAGTCGAATCGTAATACAAAAAGACAACTTATATTAGTAGACGAGCCTAAACATAGGGGTGTTCCAATTTTGGTTAAAACCGAATTAACTAATTAAACCGATCTTGTTCGATTAATCGTTAAGTTAGCCAATCTAATGCAGTCGAAGGTCAATTAATGATTTTTTAGAAGTTCGATTATCGGTTAATTCGGTGTGAAATTGGGTAATTAACTGAGTCAACCGAATTAATCGAACTTCATAATTAATAATACAAATTATATGTAGTTTTAATTCAGTTAATTCGATTAATTCGATTAATTCAGATAATTTGGTCAAATGAACGTTATCAGTTTATTTATTTTTATATGTTTTATACTTGTTTTAACTAAAAAATAAAAACATACAAATTTCAGTTAATTCGATTAACCAATCGAAATATTTTGGTCCAACTATTTTTTTTTTGAAAAAAAATTGGTTTGGTTTGGTTAACGGTTAACGGTTAACGGTTAAAGGATTAAAAAGTTCGGTTAACCGTTTAAATACCCCTATCTAGACATGTATTTAGTCTAATAAAAAATGAGCAAATTGATTGAAAGACTAATATATCGTCTATTAAGTCCAATTAGGGAGATGTTTTTTCTTAGGCATCAGAGTGGATGACTCCCAAAAGATAAAGGCATAAATGTGATTGACTAGACTGACAATACATTGGACAAGAATCAAGAAGAATAGATCCTAAATCTGTTTATGGATTTATTCACTTGTGATGTTCATCGTGCGACATACATAAATCCTGAGTGGATGAAGAACTATATATGCGTGACTCGTACATTTTGATGCAAGTAAAAGCCTGGGTTCGAATAGATAATAAACCATAAGTTGGTGCGTTGCGTGTATGACTTCTGCAATATGTAGCGTCATTCACAACAGTGGAATTCATATCCCGAGGCACGGGGTAAATGATATCCTCTGATTGGCATTACATGGTTGATGAAAAGTAAAGTGGTAATAGGTTGTTCGTCTTTGTGATGAATGACTTGATTATTATTTAATAGTAATTGAATTTTCATGATGGAAGATGTAACAGTTACCATAAAATAAAATATGATCATATTGAGAAAATGGATATTATCCTAAAGAGGTCAAGGATATCCTATGAGGGTAACACACTTATGACAAGTTCATTAGATTAGTACTGAGTAGATGCTTTCGTAATAGTATGTTGTTAGGGAGAGCTCAATCACGATGCTATAGTGGAATGACTTCATGACTAAATGAGTTTATAATTAATAGGCGAAAAGTCAGAACTTAATTATAAATCATTTGAATGCTAATTACATATGTGCAATTAGCTCCTTCGCTAGCTCGTTGAAACCAAAAATGAATCATGTGTTGAATCAAAAATGAATAAAATGAATAGAAATAGAGAAAGGGAAAGGGAAAACATTCAGAAATGATTATGATTTTCTCCGAAATGGGGAAATTGAATCATTTGGAAATAAAGTGGTTTTCTCAAAATGGAAATGGAAATGGAAATGAAAATGAGAAATGATTCATTTTCAAATGTACCTAGATTACTCAGAAATGATCAGAAGAATGAGTTTATGTTTTTTTGAACAGTTTTAAAACCCGAAAATGAAAATAAACAATTCGGCCATAGTAAACAAGTTGAGTTGTGAAATATTGAATATATTTTCTTAAAAATTTTACCAGGGTAAAATCATCATAATTTTACTCGGGGTAAAATTGGGATGAGAAAATTATTTAATTGAAAAATTAATATTTATTTTGGAAAATAGAAAAAATAGTTATTAGGTTGGATTAAATTATAAAGTGTTGAGTTAAAAGTTTATAAGACACATATAATTTGACCTCAATATAATGAGAGACCCAAATTTCCATAATAATACATATGAGGGGAAGCACACCTATTAGGCCTCTCCTTCTCCTAGTTGGATTAGGAAGTTGTTTTTCTATTTGAAATAAACCTCAACAATTCAATAAGGGTTCTATATTCTCTCCCTATAAATAGATGATACCAGTAGAGTTGTTTACATACAACTTTAAGATATTGCTTATCTGCCAAAAATAGAGAGAATTTATTCTCAACTATTAAATATATTTTTTCTAAAGTAACAATTCCGTCGATTTTTATTTGAGAAGAGAAAATTTTTGTTTTCACCCCGAAAAGAAAGAATTTTTTTTTCTAGTTTTTTTTATTCAATTGGTTTAAGGCCACACTCGAAGTAGTTTGTGGTACGAGAATAACTGAGAAGATCATTTGGCTGAAAGTCAAAAAACATCAAGGATCTGCTTATTCAAAAACAAAGGTACGATTTCGGTCTAAGGTTTATTGTTATAAATATCACAAACCTGGTTGATTTTCAAAATTTTAATTTTTCACTATGCAAGAAAACCGTTTTTCAAACTGGATTTTTCCAACAATAAATTTGTTTTCCCAATATGATCCTATTTTATCTCATGGTAACCGTTACATCTTCCTTCATGAAAAGTCAATTACTATAAAATAATAATCAAGTTATTCATCATAAAGATGAACAACTCGTGGCCACGTTTACTTTTCATCAACCATGTAATGCCAATGAGAGGATATCATTTACCCATATCTCAGGCTATGAATTCCACTGTTGTGAGTGACACTACATACTGCAGAAGTTGGATACCCAACGTACCAGCTTTCAGTTCCTTACCTATTTGAACTCATGCTTTGCTTACACCAAAGTATACAATCACACATACATAGTCTGTCATCCAATTAGGATTTAGGAATGCCACAATATGAACGTACAAGTGAATAAATCCATTAATGGATTTAGAATCTATTCCTTTTGGGTCCTTTCCATGTATTGTCAGTCTAATCAGTCACATCTATGTCTCTATCTTCTGGGAGTCATCCACTCTGATGCCTAAGACAAAACATCTCCTCAATTGGACTTGATAAATGATATATTAGTTTTTCAATCGGTTTGCTCATTTCGATTAGACTAAGGACATGTTTAGGTTCGTCTACTAATACAAACTGTCTTTTCATATTACGGTCTGACCATGTAATACAACTTAGTATTAGTTTAAACATTAGACAACTAGTGAGCCAATATTTGTTTCTATTTTGTTTTGCATGCCAAAAACCACATGAGAACAATCATACAAAGTATATTAATGTAATCCATGAATTGTTTTATTAATCAATTTGTCTGAAAAAACTACAAGTTTATAAACGAAATATACTACATTCAAGGCTCCAGATCCAATAGGGATCCCCTTGATCTACTTAGTCAATGCTCTTTCAACGATGAACATTCTTAACTAACTAGATTTTCGACAATACCTTGGTTCCACCTTTCTCATCATGACTCACCAACACGGTGCATTGTCATTGACGAGTATCTAATATACAAATACAATGGGCAAAATGAACCAAAGAGAATTAATTCGGTTAAGAAAATTCAATTAAAAAAATCGTAAGCATCTAAATGAATTACCTCAAAGTCTTCTTTGCCTTTCCATTCATTGATTTGTAACTAAACTTCTTATGTTACTCCCACAATTGAGACCTCATTGGAATTTACTGTCTTGATCTTCTTAGTCGATTTGTAACTGAGAGACTAAGTTTACCCATGACTTTCTCTATATGAACAAGTCTGATGCCCGTGTATCAATAAGAGCACTTTTTCTTCGGCTTGGGATGTTTATGTCCATAAAAATCAACTCTTTTTATTTGCAATCCTTCTTTCTTTGGCAAAATTGAGTATCAATAACCCAAGCTTTAAAGCCTCACTCTTTGGCTCCAATTCATCTTCTCTAGTGATTGTGGAAATCTTGGATCACTCTGGACAATCCAACATCCTATGTGGACCACAACATAATAAGCACTTCACTGGCTTTTTTCAATCTCTCTGACCCTTTTTGGCTTCGACAAAACCCAAGATCGAACCAAACTTTAATGATGCTTTTTCTAGCTCATCATCCCCTTCAATGACAGAAAACACAGATTGTTTTGAACAATCCCTTATCATATATGGGTTGTCACAAAGGAAGTATCTCACTGGCCCCTTTTGGTTTGTTGTTAGGCTTCCACATCCCATTATGTGGTTTCTCATTACAACATTTCGTTATTATTCTTAACCTGTCTTCTTCATCTCCCTACCATTTCCCTTTCCATTAAGTTTCTTTCACCCTAGTGGCTCGAGATAATAACAATTTGTATCTGGTCATATTTTCTTTAGAAGGGTCGATTTCTTTTTCTTAGCAAAGGCCTTTACTTGTTCTTCACTAGGGGCTATATTCTTAATGGAAGGGCTATCTTCTTAATGGAAAACCATACTTAATCTCCAACGTAATATCTTCTCTATAAGAGGCAATATGTTTATGCATGTTTATAAGCTTCGCTTGCGCTAATACTTTAAAATTATTTTCACTGCATCATTCAAGACTCTAATCCAAAGAAATCATTGTGGAAGTTAAGGAATGTAAGGAGGCATGGTGTTGTTTGTATTTTTTATCCCTTACTCCCACCCAATAACTCTCCTCTTTGATAGTTTAATCGATGTAATCAATGATTTACATTTTATTATATCTCCTTATCCAATAAAGAGATGAAAAATGACCTTGAATGGCTCTAATGCTATTACATTTTGGCATGAAGCTTTCATCTTTCTTTATCTTTGAGATATGGCGCAAACTTAAACAATCTTCTCTTTTAGTCACGCCACTTTCCATGTACTGCAAACTCATAGATCCCAATAAGGAGACTTGATAAGGGGTTTGTTGATGAAGCTATCCATATTTATTGTTAGGCCTATTCAATATACTATCCCATTTATCACTTTATTGTATTTCTTATGACAAAAGGAGAACAAGGGGTTTATTGTTCTAGTGCTCTTGGCATAAGCTTTTTCTCTTTGTTTTACTTCTGATCAACTCTTATGGTTATCTTCCATGAAAGGTGAGGAGGTCTTACCTTGACTTGCACAAAGGAGTGGCAAGGGTATATACAGTTGCCCCTAAGTCAATACTATGTTGACATCTCGAAGACTATCTTTAGCTCCACAGAGATTTTTCTCTTATTCCTGCTTGGTTGCTTCTTGTCTTTCAAAGCACCTTCTCAAGTGCACTCCCGAAGTTAGGCTAAAAAAACTCACTTTAGGATTGCAACTCCTTATACTACTAAAGATAAGCATGAAACCTTCTCCTACTCTTGCCTTTTGGCAATAACTTTCATTTTGATGGCGATGAAAGAAAATGGAAATGTATGATAGTTGTTCCATTATTGGAATTGTGAAAAAGATTTATGATAAGCTTCTACAACATCGTTTTGACTTTGGTCCTCAAGTTCACCTTAGTGTTGATAGTGAATAGCATCTTGGTACCCTTGTTTTTTATGATGATGATGATAGTTCTCTAAGGGTAGAGACATAATTTTTTGTTTTTTCCCATAAATGACACTAATTTTTATAACAATATAGTTATATAAAATGTTAGGGTGTACAATGGTGGTGGTTCACATCGTAGGTGATGTGGGGAACTGCTAAGGATAGAAGTTTGGGATGGTATTAGGAGGTTGGGAGAGGGATGTAGCTAGGTGTTTTTATTCTGGGTAGTTGAGTTTTTATCTATTTTATCCTTTGGCTTAAGTGTGAGAGGAGGTATCAATAGAGAGAGATTAGTTGGGTAAGAGTCTTAGTCATCAAACACCCTACTCCACGGTTGCAAGGAAGAGAGTGGTAAATTGTCAACTAAGATAATGTTGGAGCCAATGTGAGATGATTAGATGGAGCATTACAAGACTTGGGAAGATAATAAATTAACGAGTTCCGACAAAAACTCTTCCTGTATATCTTTTGGGATTCGCAGACCCGCCTTAAGTGAATTTGTTGAGGTAAGGTTGATACTAAGCTCTTTGTGAAGCATTGAGGTTGAGCTTCAACCAGAAAGTGAACAAATTATTGCAACAAAGTGGAGGTTATCACCGTGTCCCTCCCTCTTGGAAACAAGCTTTAAACGTGGATTTGATCATTGATAATTGAATCCACAAACATAAAAAGCGAGTAGAAAACAACATAAAGTAAAAGGGGAAAAAAATAGTCGGTAGATAAAAGATGGTTAACTTCTGGAACTTGATTGATAAAAAAATCTCTTAAAAAAATCGATTTCTAGCTACTTCTTCCTGTCTCTGTCTTTCTTTTCAACCATTAAACAATGGTTTTCTTTTGTTTTTGGTAAAGAAAAAAAGATTCTAAGCTTTTTTAATAATGAAAATCTATCACATTTGACACGTGATGAGTTAATTCAACTTCCCCTATTTATATAAGATTTAAGTTTGAAGAAAAAACCAAATATGCTTTGCAAGGAAAATGCATTATTTATTATTTATACACTATTAGTAAAGATAAATTCAAGTTTATTTATTATTACCAAAGTTTAACATCTCCTTCACCTGTAATTATTTTATTAACTTTTCTCATCACATCATTTATAATTTTTTTAATTATTTAATCGTATTTCAATAATTTTTTCTATGTCATTAATACATAATTTTGATATTTTTTACTCTAAACTCCGAATCTCGAATCTGAATTTTGAACCTTGAACACAACATATTAAACCTCGAATCTTGAACACTGAACCTCAAAGCTCAAACCTAAACCCAAACATTGAATCCTAAACTCGAGTCTAAGTTCGCAATTCAAGCTCGAGTTTGTATTTGTGGTTCAAAGTTTAGGATTTGAGATTTGGGATTTAAAGTTTGGGGTCATAAATTCAAGATTCAAGGTTCTAAATTTGGGGTTCAGGATTCAAGGTAAAAAAAATTACTAAAATTATATATCAATGACATTGAAAAAAATTATTAAAATGCATTAAATAATAGAAAGATGATGTGGTAGAAAGGATCCATAAAATAATTTCTATGAAAAGAAATATCACCTCCCAAAATTATAATGACATAAACATTATAAAATATAATTAATTAATAATTAGAATAAACATAAATTTAACCTAAAAAAATATAAATAAGACCCATGTATTTCAAGATTTAAATTGAAATAAAAATTAAACCAAAAAAATCATTTAAGCATGTTGAGACACAAACAAAAAATTTTAAAATTTCGTAAGATTCAACCTTATCATTAAATCAAGATAATATTTGATATATTTAAACATGAGTAATATACATATCATGAACCTATTATATTAATACAATTTATATAAAAAAAATTCTAAACATGACATACATTTATTTGTGCTAACTTATACATGACTTTATTACTCAAAAATGTTGAAAATATTTTAAATTATTAGAGTAGGTCGATTTTTGAAATAATTACGAAAATAGGTTGATTTAGAAAAAATGCTTCCAACTAGAAGCGTTTTCCCCCATGTTATACTAAGGTTCAGGGTTTCTAAGGTTTTAGGGTTTAAGATATTGAGATTAGGGTTTGAAAGTAGAATTGTGTTTAGGGATAGTTTTGGGTTTTAAATTTTAAACTAATAAAATATTTATAATAATAATTGTAATTATTGAATTCTATATTTAAAATATTAGTATTTACATAAATTGTATATTCAAATTTCATTTTTGCAAATCAATTTAAAATCGAAACTTGGAGTACTCGGTTTGGATGCAAAACTAGTTTTAAAATTTTTTGCCTTTTTTTAATCTTTGTTTGATTCGATATTTCAGTAAAATTTTTATCCAGTGCATTATTTTTTGCTAGATGGGTTCTGAAAATATATCCCGGGAACCCTGAAATATTTGAAATATTATGTGAAATTTCTCAATTAGTGAGGGTTGAAATTTGTAGAGACAAACGCTCCAAGTAGGATGCACTTCAGCAGAGGTACTAAAAGCGCTTCCAGCTAAGTTAGCATTGAAAACGCCTCAACTAGACGTGCTCTCAATACTTCTGTTGACAGTGCGCCCTACTTGGAGCATTTTGTCTCTACAAATTTTAACCCCCCACTATCCAAGGATTGTTTTTAGAATCAAATAGGAGGTCATGCCATGGGATATAAATGTAACATATTTTAGCCTCTGGTGCCATTTATGAGGAAATAAAATTTTTATAAGTTCAGAAGAATAGAAGTTCGCAGGGAAGGCATAAGTCGGAGTACAATACTATTTGTATAAAAAGTAAGCATAAGCATTGATTTTGTTGTTAATATTTATTTGAAGGATTTTTTTTTTTCATAATGTTTTTTTTAACTTCTTTCGATAGAAAATTTGGTTCAAAATAAGTGGGCAGATTAATACTATTATTTATTACGACGAAATCCATGACACAGAGAACGACGTGGTTTTTTATTGAAGAACACAACACAACTGACATTAACCAGAACATATAGTTGCCAAACCTGGACAGAATTAGGCAAAAATCGTCGGATCCAACCAGATGAGAGTATTGTCTATTAAGTATCGATTTTATGCTTCGGTTGACCCTGTGAGATATGACGCTTTCATATCAAAGGTGCTAGGGGCTTGGAGGCGATAGTGCATACGCATATTGACAGCAGATCACCGTTTCTTCAGTTGTATATGGAATTTTCAAGGCCAGATGAAGGCCTTCAAACATTGACATCCGTTCCTGTTCGAAAGGGCAAAACGGTTGAAAACGCCGATAGTCCAACGACATAGTTGTGTGGTATGTTTACCACCTTGTTAAAAAGTTCACATTATGATATCCCAAAATCATCGATGGGAAGACACTTATTCGTCTCGACCTTATATTTCAACTGCGAGAGGCAGAACACCGAACAATTGGGTTTTATGGTAGAACGAAATACATAACCCTTGCACGACACCAGTTAGTGGATTAGACATGAACTTCGGTCAATCAATATTTAACGCTGGGAATACTGCTGAGGAATGACATCAACTTCCACCGATTGACAATCGACCAGTGATTCTGGATGTTTTAACAACTACACGATAAGGGATGATGTACTCCTACCGATGGGGCATCAACACAAAAATATTAGTAGGTCAAATAATGAAATGAAATGAATCTGATTCCGATCCAATCTAAGAGCTCGTGTCGACGGTTCAAAATTATTATTTTTTAAATCGAAGCTGTTCCAACGAACCAAAAGACGTAAAGGGAGGAAGTTGAAAAAAAAAGAAGATCAGGTTCAAGTGTACCACCTCCAGGCACATGCACAATGTGACTATCGCAGAAGAGGTAGAGTTACAGAACTAAACAGAAACCTGGCACTAAGTTCTTATAGAACTTGGTGATTAAGTGGTAAGGAGTTTTTCCACTAAAGATAGTTTTTCGCAGCAGTGAAGCGATACAACATCAAGATGATAGCCCTATGCACTGATGGGAAACAAGTGGACTCCGGTGCTTGAAACATAGATGGCCTATACGTCATCGTCGGTATCGTTGTCATCAAAAAGTAGATGGAATGACATTGATACAGTAGGGACAGATGTCTAAAAGTCCAACCTAGCAAGGATTAGAAGCAAAAAATGTGGTGGAATATATGAGCTGTGTGAAGATGATAGGGTTAGAATATGCATCAGAATAAGACGGTACATACTAATCAGTGTGTGGTGTGGCATCGGTGATACGACATCGATTCGGTTCTTGCGTGAGCGCTAATGATAAACCTATCTCACCTAATCTTTGGATTTAAAAGGGGTCGTCATGGCCTACTCGTATGGAGATGCCGACCCCTCGCCTCTTCCCCCAACAAATATGGCTGACAATAGATCCTAAACCATGGCATGTACCATATTCCACATGTTGATATGTTTAGGAGTGGAATACCAATGAATTCTCATCTAGTCGCCGCAAGTCGATAGGAGTAAACCATCAATGTCTAAGGGCCACAGGAATCGATTGTCGAAATCTGAACTATCGCAACACTTTATCAATCTCGTGCATCTCGACAATATCGTATACTATCAATGGGGCCTTCAAGTGCCAGGTGTTTAGATTCACAAAGAATTCTTCAAGGATGACTTCTCAAATGTTAGATCCTCGTATGGTGTACATTCAAACTATATTAACGTGATAAAAACATTAGTTAATATATATAACTCAAATACAAAATTGACTACGTTAATATTATATAGTTCAAATTTAAACCAATAGATACCTTATCTTCCGATTATAGAAGTTAATCTTGAAGCTCATAGTAATCTCACGTGACTCGACCCATGGTTCCACATATTAATAACTCGTAGCAAATAATTTAATATTATATGAAGCTCATTTATTATGGTAGTAATATCTACACGTGATTTCGAAAAAACTTCATGAGTTCCGGGACA